>NC_140287.1:9971901-10064401 GCF_964030765.1 Micromesistius poutassou
GTGGATTTGTGTGTGTGTGTGTTCAAATATTGATTTGTGTGAGCGCCAATGTGAATTATGTGTGTGTGTGTGTGTGTGTGTGTGTGTGTGTGTGTAAATGTATGTCAAGCGTGTGTACGTGTGTGTGTGTGTGTGTGTGTGTGTGTGTGTGTGTGTAAATGTGTGTCAAGTGTGTGTACGTGCGTGTGTGTGTGTCCCCGCTTGCTTTCCCTGGGCTCCGGTGACATTTCCTCTGAGCAGGCAGAAAGCGGCTGAACAAATGGAACAGAGAATTTTTAAATGAAATGTTGGTAGCGAACAGCGCCAAGGCTTTCTATTAACATGGTGATGACTGGTGACACTCTGTGTGTCTTTGTCAGTGGCCCTGACTTGTCAAAAGGGACCATTTTTGCATGTTGGGTCATCCTCTGTGATTGGTGGAACAAAAGTGTTCTGTTCTGAGGGGCTTTCGCACTGAAAGGTGAAGAATATATTTTTGGGGATTTTATTTTTCTGCATCTTGTACGATCTCTCTAAGTCCGTTGCTTGCGGAGTCAGGTGGATTTGTTTGATAAGCTTGTGCAGTTAACCTGCTAGATATCTTATTGTTTCAATGTTAGTCACAATCGTTACTTCATTGACTCCTTCAGAGAAGCAAAGAAATGCAAAATGTCAACATGAGCAGGAAACAAAATGGCCATCAAGTGATTAACTACTAATGAAAGTGAAAAAGGAAAAGGATTAATATCTACCACAAAACACAGACTCTGAATTTATCTACTTCCCAAAATTCCTGGGGCAATGGCCGCCGGTTGATGCGAGCGTGAGCTGAGACGGTTTAAGTTTTCTCCTCTCTATTATATAGCGTCACAAGGCCACGTGCCACGGCCCATTGTTCCTGGAAGAAAGTCTCCAAATGTGTTCACAAAACACTCGCGATAAGCATGCGCACCGTGTTCTCCCAGACGTCGACTGTTGCGTGTGTGTTATTCTCCGTTGTAGAATCTCTTTATGGATTAGCGGTCGCTATTCACTCCCAGGATAGCTAAGCTTAGCTCCTTATCTCGCCTAGATTCAAATGAACATGTCTAGACATCTCAATTAGCAAAAAAACAACAAAGAACAAAATATTTAGTGACGGCCTGGCTTATCAGCTCTGTGTTTTGCTATCAGCATGCTGGCACGCTTTGACTGCACCGTCCTCATAAACCGGTGACAATTCCATTAATATCTTCCTGAATCCTGTGTGCACCTAGACTGATGTCTACATTTCCATTAGCGCTGGTGATTGTGTCTCTCTGAGGAGGTAATGGCATATTCCATGATGCTGATTAGTGCTGACTCCCTCTCTTCCCAGACGGCTACTATTGTTGTCTCATTGTTCTGCTGACGTGCACCAAGCTCCAGACAATGGATGTCAGTCTTCCCAATAATGGGCCGCAGACTGGGGTGATACTGGTGGTGTAGGAGGTGGGGTGGTGGTGGTGGTGGTATAGGAGGTGGGGTGGTGGTGGTGGTGGTATGTGAGGTAGTGGTGGTGGTGGTGTAGGAGGTGGGGTGGTGGTGGTGGTGGTATAGGAGGTGGGGTGGTGGTGGTGGTGGTGGTATGTGAGGTAGTGGTGGTGGTGGTGTAGGAGGTGGGGTGGTGGTGGTGGTGGTATGTGAGGTAGTGGTGGTGGTGGTATAGGAGGTGGGGTGGTGGTGGTGGTGGTATGTGAGGTAGTGGTGGTGGTGGTATAGGAGGTGGGGTGGTGGTGGTGGGAGCGGTGGTGGAGGTGTAGGAGATGGGGGCGTGGTGGAGGTGGGGCCGGTGGTGGAGGTGGGGTTGGTGCTGGTGGTGGTTTTTGGTGGAGACATACCACTGGTATAAGCAGGCCTGACCTCAGGCTGTGAAAGGTGACGGTAACCGCATGGCTTTGAGATCCACGTCCATTATGACAGTGTCTGCTGAGGCTCACATGGTCCTACTTGTGATAAGAAGGTCAAACATATATCTTAAGTAACCGTACAGTGTCTCATATTATGGCTGTTTTCCAACAAAACAGGTCGAGAGAGAGAGAGGGAGAGGGGGAGAGGGGGAGAGGGGGAGAGAGAGAGAGAGAGAGAGAGAGAGAAAGAGCCTCCCTAATAATATTCAACCACATTGCCGTGCACCAGAGTAATTGCTGTTTGGTCCGTTCCACACTGGGAGTGGGGAGAATAATTGTAACCGAATACTCAATATTTCACCTTGTCATCACTTCTATTCAGCCTCACTCCAGTCTCAGGAAACTCAGGGAAATCATTTTTATTAAAGTGGAATTTAGATTGCAAAAATGCGTAATATATACCACACGGTGGTCCATAGAAAGATGATATATGACTCGACTCTGGCCCTGATATTCTAATCATGGGGTCTCGACTGTGCCTTTCACAAAACATCCGAGGCACGAAAAGTGTAAAAAAACAATGTTATTTCCATCTTTGTGCCTAACCTCTGTGTGACTGTGGCTGCGCTGTCTGCCTGACTTTACTAGTTGACTTTAATTGAGTCTTCAGCAGGCGTGTGATGGAGAGGCCATAACTCACAATAGAGCCTGTCTTCCCTTGTGAAACAAAGTGAAAAGACTGTCTGTTATGAAGCCGCCGGCGATGAAAAATGGAGTCCTCCATTATGAACTCAAGCAGACAGAGGACACGACGGCGATGGAGCTGATAGGAAGAGCTGGTCCTATTCCCCCACCCCCCCCCCCCCCCCCCCCCATACAGTCTGGATAGAGAGCTGGAGCAGTAGGAAGGAGCACTGTGTACAATAACTGCCTGCTCAGCAGCATCCCGCTCTCTGGTTTCAGAGTGCTTGGGGGCTCCAGACCTCCACAAACAAGCACTAGAGTGGGGGGCCGGGCTGTCGGTTGTTCCCATAAAGCCCCCCACGCCACGGTGGCTGACGAGGGATTCGTGACATGTAGGAAATGGAAAACACACATTTGACGAACACAATTGGACGATAGAAAAAAACAAAACAATTTCCCAATCCTCAACATCAGCAGTTTTAATGCACGGCGTCGTGTACTGGAAGCGTGTTGTCAGTTGGGATCCCGCCTGCTGATTGGAATAAGACACGACGCAGGCAACAGCGTTTATATAATATATACGGTATATACAGGAGCTTCATTATGTCGGCTCCTCTGCAGTGTGACGGGAGACACTCCCAGACATCTCCCCCCTCTCCCCTGCCCTACGTCACCGTCTCTGTTTCACCCCCCCCTCCTCCCCTCTCCTCCTCATCGTCTTCATCGTTTTATTATCGACTCATCTTCAGAGTTTCAGCCCCCCCCCCCCCTCCCCGGTCCGGGGAGAGATGGGGAACCTGCCTCGACAGTTTCTGGCAGCTGCGCATCAGCCCGGCTCATTAGAGGCGTGGTGTAGTCGCGGGGAGTTTACGTAAACACGGTCCACGGCCGGGGCACCGCGGGGGTAGACAGCTGAGCTCTCGGGCTGCAGCCACACTTTCTCCAGGCCTGCTGAGAGTGGAAAGGAGAAGCACACAAACAACAACAACAACAACAGCAGCTAATGAGAAATCCGGGGATGGATGGATGGAGGGAGGGAGAGAGGGAGAGAGAGAGAGAGAGAGAGAGAGAGAGAGAGAGAGAGAGAGAGAGAGAGAGAGAGAGGAAAGGAGAGAGAAAGGGCGGGAGGGAGAGAGGGAGAGAGAGAGAGAGAGAGAGAGAGATTCAATGCAACAAAAAAAGGCCGCCCCATAACAGCATGACGGATGTAAGCGTCGTTCCTGTTAACTCGTGTTTAGAGTGACGGTTGAGTGGTAGAGAGGAAGTGCTTGCTGGCAGCTGCCTAACGAAGACGTCTCTGACGGCTCTTCCCATGGGCCAGCCCAGCCCGGACCGCTGGGCATCCTTGCCCCCCCCCCCCCCCCCCCCATCCTTGCCCCCACCCCCCCCATGACCCCATCCCCACTGAGGCACCCCTGGCCTGGTCCCCATTTCCCCCCCGACAGAGCCTGGCCGTGCTGGTGATAGTTTGAAGGATCTGGGCCTCATAACAGCAAACATCAACAGAGAGCAAGGGGGGAGGGGGGCGGAGAGAGAGAGAGAGAGAGAGAGAGAGAGAGAGAGAGAGAGAGAGAGAGAATGAATGGTGGGGCAACGGGGTGGGGGGTCGGAGGGGAATGAAGTCTGTCCAAACAGTCTGAAGAGCTTGTTTTCTTTGTGTGCGTGAGTGAACAGGAAAAGGTAATTAACTGGCCAAGTGGTGACGGGCTGCAGTGATGGATTGGTGCGGTCTAAAGCTATGGAACACAGCAGTGACACGCAGGGAGGCCACGACGCACGCACACACACACACACACACACACACACACACACACACACACACAACTAAACATACACACACACACCGGTGTTTGCGTGCTTGTGTGTGTGTGTGTGTGTGTGTGTGTGTGTGTGTGTGTGTGTGTGTGTGTGTGTGTGTGTGTTTGTGTGTGTGTTACCTCAACACTACTTCCACACCCGCGCTCCACACGTATCATTCACATTAAGTACGTTGTCACTTTTAGTATTTGTCATGAGATGCATAACTGTTATGGTACGAAACATGAAGACAGGTGAGGACAGCGGTTGTTTTAAGTGCCCCGGGGGGGGAGGTGCTTAGGAGCTGGGGGTATTAGCATTTGACTCAGCACCTCTGTGTCACTCAAAGTAAGTGAGGGGCGGGGCTTAGTGACAGGGAATCTCAGGCTTGCCTCTGTACCTTTTAGATTAGTCCCAGGAGTCTCGAAACACAACCATCTTGCTTGGATCTTCTTTGGAGTACTAATTGCAATTTCATGCACTTTTGCAAAGGTAAGCCTATATCTGGACTGGTATTTGTTATAAATATATTCGGAAATACAATCTCTCCGATGTTCTGTTTGGTTGGTACTTAGCATTGTTGTTGCTGTGCCTAGGAGTAATTTGTCATCTTAGTTCTCTGAGTATATCTATCTTTGGAGCGTTCGCTGTTAGTGCTTCACATAATGGAATGTATTTTGCACTTAGCCATGCAGACTTTCAAGCTTGGATGTCTTGTTTACAAAGTAAGCCATAGAAAAAAGTACTATGGCCCCTTTCAGTATAAATGACAAAAGTAAGACATGATGAACATGTTGGTTTTGCCGGTTCCTGAGCCGAGTTAAAAACTATAATGTGCACACTTAATTGACTGTCGTCTATTTCACTTCAGGGTGATTTGGGGCTTTGCATTTTGAGCAGGGTGGAATATTCACCAAACACAGAAAAGCGCAAGTCCTGGGGGGTAAAATAAATAATTCATTACCAAGGCTTTTTCTGTCTACTCTACAGATTATCAACAAGTACTTAATGACAGGGCGCTTGTGTTCCTGCAGATAACAACGCATTCTATTATTTTATTCCCTAGTCTTGCAACATGTAATCTGGTAGTCGTGTCGATTCAGCAGAAAGCGACCCCAAACATCTGTTGGACGGTCTCTGTCTTCCACCTCGACCGCCCCGCCGAGGTAAATAGCGTGCTAGTGTGACATCCTGAGTCATTGTCTTCAGTGCCCCAAGCAGGCAGTGGTTAAACTTAATGGGCTGTGTCCCACAGATCTACTGCTGCCTGTGTTTCGGCACTAAAAGAAACCGCAAAGCCTGACCTGATATCTAATCAGATCTATGAGTCAGTGAGCCGGGGCTGTCTGGCCCCCCGCTGCCCCGGGGGGCTTTATGGGGGAGAGCTGAGAGAGAGAGAGAGAGAGAGAGAGAGAGAGAGAGAGAGAGAGAGAGAGAGAGAGAGAGAGAGAGAGAGAGAGAGAGAGAGAGAGAGAGAGGTGAGGGGATTATAACATTGGATGTGTTTCCTTTTATCCCGGGAATGTAATCTCTCTTAATGCCCTGCGTTCACCCCGGGCAGGGCCAGCAGCCGTGCGTGTTCCTCTGGGCTCTGTGTCAGAGTGAGCGGGGCGACCTGTGGGTTGAGAAGCAGCCTGCTGGGAGCCCTCCACTGTGGACCGGGGACCCGAGGGTCCTGGTGGTTTTAGAGCAGACCTGATTCCTTTGGAGACCCCCGGTCGGCGGTGTAGGGGAGGGATCACAGTGGCAGGCAAACAAACAAATCAGCCTGAAACGCAGAGGAGAAAGCAGAGGAAGGGAGAGAGAGCTGAGGGAGGGCCACCAGGGCACCAGGGCAGCGGTCCAGCAGCTACTCTGTGCTCTGCAGGCAGGAAGTACCCAGGTATTGTTAATGTGTTCAGGGCCTCAGTGTGTGCCGAGGACAGGAGGGGTGATAAGGGAACCGCTGCAGTGCTTTGAAGCCGTAACGGGGAATGTTTCCCCAACGGCGCGTTAGAAAAAGGGCCTGGAACCTAAAGGAGATGGAAACCTTCGCTGGAGGACTTCATGAGGTCATCTCTGAAGAGTTAAACAGCTCTGTTTCATGCCGGGGCTTGGAGGAGACCGGTGGGGAAGGTCATCCAAATCGATGGGTGAACGATAACGAAGAGGCAATGTCATGCAAAGACAATTCAGGATAATGGCTAATTCTCAATGTGCTTAGACACGTTCATGAAAAAAAACACTTTTAAAACCTGCCATAAAGCACTTGGCATTCACAGGAAACTGCTCCATAGGCTGCTAGGTGTGTCATTATTTTCAAATCACAAATGCACACTGATTACATTTCTCTACACTTGCTTATCATTCCAGGCTTGAATCTCCAGGGAAATGTGTATTGGGCTTAACCGGAATAGAAAATGAGCTTTCCCAGAGTTCCTGGTTCCTATTTAATGGCGCATGCTCCCAAAATGTATCAGCAAGCGCGGCGGAGACGTCTCATGCATTTCAAATCACTTTGACCTTTCTCCTGATACAGATCAGCTCTGTTTCAGACCTGGCTTAACCGGGGTCGAACTAATGACTTCTCTTGATTCAGTATGCAACAGGAGGGAGGGAGGCTGGAGTGATTGAACAAACCTCTCCACATCTTACCATGCAAACACTCCCAACCAACCCAAGCTACCACCTCCCAGCATGATACCTTCATAGATCCCTCCCCCAGCAGAGACACTTTGGGCTTTAGAGAGGGTTGACTTGTAAGTAGTTGCTAGTTCGATCCCCGGCTCCTCCTAGCTAAGTGTTGAGGTGTCCCTGAGCAAGAAGCCTCACCCTAACTGCTCCCGGCGAGCTGGCTGTCGCCTTGCATGATTGACACCGCCGTCGGTGTGTGAATGTTTTTATGAATGGGTGAATGTCATGCAATCATGTAAAGCGCTTTGAGTGGCCACTGGTTAGAAAAGCGCTATATGAATGCAGTCCATTTACCATTTACACTCAGGGACTTCCCGGTCGGGCTGCTCTGCCGTCCCGTCCTCTGCTTTACATCACAGAGCCAAGGATCGAGCGTGAGGGACAGAGACAAAGTTGTGTCCCCAGGGGGCCGTGGCGGGGCCCATTCCAATCGGCAGGCCCCTCGCACACCCTCTGTAGCAGGCACACTCCCCCCCCTTGCCATAACAAGAGCACGGAGCATCACACTACATCTGTCCCCAGAGTTTCATAAAGACCAGCTCTGACAGGCTGTAAAGCAAACACAGCCACCCTCCGGCCCCTGGGCTGGGGGGGCCCCGACCCCAGGCACCCTGGGCCCCTCCCACCCTTCTCTCCCCTGCCCTCTCTCTGTGTCTTACTTTGACTCCCTCATCTGCTTCTTTCTTCCCACTCCCCTCTCCATGCATGAAGACCGCTCTCTGTCTCCCTTCTACCCCCCCCCCCCCACACACACACACGCACACACACACACACACACACACACACACACACACACGCATCAGAACAATGGCGTGGGTGAGAAACATCTTCTGCAGAGAGTGCAGTGAACATTCGCATGGTGTTGACGCCACACACTCCGTATGTCTCTGAAGAAGCCATACGTTTCCCCCCCCTTGCACCTGTCAGTCATAGATCACACGGACAATAAAAGAAGGGATATGGTTGGGGGACGCATGCATACGCTTCGTGCTTTCATCTTTGTCGTGTGTGCGTCGACCATGAGGCTCATCACCTGGTCGGACGGGAGTATGACGATAACGGGAGTTTCTGGTGGGGCGTAGAGTGAGCAGTTTCCAGTTGGATTGTGTTTTATTCAACTCTTTCGTTTGAGTATTGTTACTCCGAGGTCATTTCAATATCTGAATGCACACTTAGTTTTTGTAGTCATTGTTGTTTCATTGGATCGTATCCCAGTTTTTCTCCTGATGTGCTGGTATCACAGTTCAAGGGTCTGTCATCTGATTTCCTGCTGCTAAATCCTTTACTGGCTGTGACGGTTCCTCCGACCAAAATGACCCCTCCAGTCATTTGTACTTTTGACTTACATTTTGTCAAATGAGGTCTGAATAGTGCGGACCATGAACAAGTCATGACACACCATGGAATGTCAATGCTGGCAACATTTGACTGTTGATAAATGATTATATTATTTTTGGGAAACTTTCCGCTAATCTTTCTGAAGGCTTTTCTGCGAGGAAGATTGTTGAGATCATCATCATCATCATCATCATCATCATCATCATCCCGGTAACCTCCCATCGCGCCCTTCTGTTCCCCAAGAGCGTTGAGCATGAGGCCATACAGGAGAAGGCTGGCCAGCCCTCAAAAACCTCCAACACCCTAACAGAATAGCAGATGGGCTTTTTACTTTGTATGGCTCTATTTTATTAGCTCCCATAAATCAACAGCCAACAATGCACTGAGAGGGGAAGGTATGGCATGAAGCGAGACACAGAAAGGAATTGATTTCCTCCATCTCGCCTTGCCCCTGAGGTGGGCTGGGGTTGGTCAGAGGGTGAGGAGGTGATGCTGATGAAAGGCTGTGTCGGCCGGGGATAACTCCCCTTCAATTTCTTTCTCACCGATGCATGCATGAAGCCCGACCGCAGCCTGTGGCATTTTCTCTCTCTCTCTCTCTCAGCTTCTCCGATTCCTCATCCAATTTGACACGGGCCTATTGAACGTAGGCACAGCCTTTTTATGCAAATGTATTCCGCTTCAACCTGGCGGTGGAGATCTTTTGCATGTCGGTACTGTTAGGTTTTCTGTGTTAATCTGGAAAGCTGTACGATATGTGTTCTGTAAGCCTCTTACGCTTGAGTAAGTGTACTGGAGCCTGTGATACGGTGTCGTGATTCATGACCCATTAGACTAGCTCCATGAGGCCATCCCAGGAAGAGCAGGGCTTTTTTATGCTTCATAAGTGTACCATTATTACACCCTGCCTTCCCACACATAAAGTAAAGGGCAGGCATTTAAAAGCATCACCCACATTCAGTGGCTAGGATGGAGTGTCGTTATTTATGTAATGTTCAAAAGTTCAAAGTGAATGTCCCGTCAACTCAACTCCACTGTCACACACCGCCCACTGAATGTCCTACCAACCCAGAGATATGGATCACATAGAAACATCACAAAGACTGACAATAGTCATCGGGTTACTGATTCAGTCGCTGTCTGTTCTGCTCCCGGTTCATTTGTAAAAGCATGGACCACGTGCTTCTTTTCATCTCTACTTTTTGCATGTTGAGTTTAGACAGACAGAAAAAGGTAAACTAATTGTCTCTATATTGATCTGCTCGGAGGGTTACAGTCCCTGTGTCTCTCCGCGGTCTCTAAGTCCATTGGGCCGACGGTATTAAGAGGCACTGCATTAAGGCAGCGGATCGTTGTTTGCCCACCGTTTCACTCCCGGTGATCACCTCCGGGCGTCCACGGAGCAGAGGCCTCATAAACATTTATGTATCGGCCGTGGGCCCCTGTCTTCGGCCATGACTCCCCTTTACGCCTCTTAAGAGACTCCCCTGTTCTGGTGTGCGTCTCCAGCTCAGTTTGTGTGCACAGCCAGTGCAGCTAGTGTGTGTGTGTGTGTGTGTGTGTGTGTGTGTGTGTGTGTGTGTGTGTTAGCGGGGCCCCTCGCTAAGCTAGCTCATGAGCCGTGGGAGGCTGTGAATAGTAATCGCAGGCCGCGCAGTAGTCCGCTGTGGGCTTCCTCGCTTTCTGGAGCAGATTGTTGCTTTCACATTGGGGGTCTTATCTTGTGTTCTTCATGCGGGGAGCCTTATCGTATGTAAATAGTATGGCTCCCGGCTCGAGAAACTCTCAGTTGTTGTTTCTTTTCTACTTTCTCTCGAACCCTCTCCTGAGCTGAGATGGATGCCCTGGGGAGATGATGCTGGATGAATCCACCGGCTACCTTCTCTTCTGTGCAGGCTCTATTTGAAGTCAAAGCACTCAAAACAACTTAAAAATATAACTTTGTGTGTTTGAAGGATTGCCCAAACGTTGGCTCCATTGTTTTCCATTGTCGGCTATTTTCAAAGCACACTGAGGTTTGAAACGTGCACACATGCCTGGAGTGCTTGATCCCCGGTCAGACGCAGCTCCTCAGACTAAACATTCCCAGGAGGAAGACGCGGTCAAATAAAGGGAAAGAGTCAGAAACCACAAGCAGACCTCTCACACGCCTGGAACCACAACCAGAGCATTTAGAGGCTTTTCCCCCCAGCATTTCATGACTATTTTATTAGAATTGTTCCGTTCTCTCATGTGAAGCATTCATCCTAAAACCACCAAGAAGTGAGTTTCTGGACCAGAAATGTCCTGGGGGGCTTACTTTTTGAAGTTTATTGAGCTTAGTGGGACCCATGGATAGATGAACTTACAGGAAATTATGCATCATATATACACCCTGGGAAGGAACATCTCAATAAGAGTGAGCAAACCAGTGTGTGACTCTGCCTGACTAACCAACTCACTCATTTGTTACATTTACTTTTACATTCAGGGCATTTAGCAGACGCTTTTATCCAAAGCGACTTACAATAAGTACATTTGTCAGAAGATAAGAGAAACAATATATCGCTGTCGGTACAGTAAGGTTGTGGGGAACCAAATGCCAAGCACTAACAATTGTTAGGTTAACCCATTCCCTGTATACAACGATGATAGCTAGAAGGGGTGGGAATCTCTTGTCGGTTCTCTGTGCAGAGAACCCGCAGACAGAAAGGAGTGGAACAAATTTAATTTTTTTATTAAATTTGTTTCAGATTATAAATTTTTCTGCATCAAGATAGAATCGCTCTAGAGAAAATCGCGATGCATCGAAGAATCTATTATTCTTCCCACCCCTAATAGCTAGGATAAGATGCTACACAATGCAAAGTGCTATGTTTAAGTGCAAGGACGTACAATATTCAACATTTGTGATTTCACATTCAACTTCATGATTTTGTGTCCTCACAAGTTCTCCAATAGTTGCAATACTAGTTGCAGTAAATTTCACAACCTCTCTGTTATTAAATGATGTAATGATTGATTGGCTGGCTCTACTTGTTGTTGACCTGGCTCCCTCTCGTGCTCTCTCTCTGCTTTCTGCAGGATCCTGGCTACGCGGCGTTCCTCTTAGAGCAGATCCAAGCACCCGGGGGCCGTGACACAGGGAAAGGCTGCTGCCAGGTATGCTCCACGCCCCTCCACCAACTGAAACAGGAGGTGCTGCAGACGATCCACACCCCGGTTCAGCTCTCCTACGGCGCAGACATGCCCGCGCTGTCCACCAGCAGCTTCCTGAGACAGCCCTCCAGGATCACCATCTCCTCGTCCGCTAGCGATGGAAAGCCGCCCGCCAAAGCCCAGTCCCGGCCCGCCCTGGCGCCTGGGGAGAGGCAGAGGGGGCTGCCCTGGCCTCAGGTGTCCTCCCACTCCTCCTCCTCCTCTTCCTCGTCCGTCACGCCGCTGCCGTCGGGCCCAAAGACCAGCATCCAGGTGACGGTGGGCGGGGGGCAGCTGCCGGGGACGGTGAGCTCGGTCACCATCCAGGCCCAGCAGTACCTGGAGGGCATGTGGAGCATCTCCCGCGTCAACCACTTCCTCCCGCAGCCAGGCCCGGTGGGTTCCCAGCGCTCTTACATTAACATTTACATTCAGGGCATTTAGCAGACGCTTATCCAAAGCGACTTACCAAAACATCTCTGTGGGTACAGTAAGGATGTTCATAGAACCAAGTGCACTAACAACGGCTAGGTTAACCCATTCCCCGTATACAACAAAGATAGCTAGGATAAGATGCTCTTATGACACCCCACACAGTCCCATTCATCACAATGTACAGGAATCTGAATGAACGTTTTACAACACCACTTAGCTGAGGATGTGTGCAGTCAAACTTGTAGACTTTCTTGTTTTAATATGACAAACCAAAAACAGAAGTAAAAATACGGGAAAGCTTGACTCATCACTTCATTTCTCGGAGAGATGAGCCAGCCGAGAGACATGTTTCACTGCAATTAGTGTGAGTGGAGCAGAGGGAATATCTTCAGCTGGGGGGGCGGGGTGACCAATAAATACCAATAGAGTAATCATCCTCATGAGCACTACACAAATAAGATAGGAGTGTGGGAGCTTCTCCATGTATTCTGTAAGTGGCGTGCTTTAGTGCTGGTCAGGTCTTGCCAAGTCAATATAATTGCTTCGCACAGGGCCTTTGGGGAGGTGTGTGTGTGTGTGTGTGTGTGTGTGTGTGCATCAGAGCTGACCACTGACCCCTCATACCTCAGTAGTGAAGCTTGGGGGGGGGGGTGGAGGTGGAGGGGAGGATCTCAGGTCAGAGGTCACTGCAGCCCTAATCTGCTGACCTGCTCCTCAAGCGTGTGTCAGGATGACCACCCCAGAGCCCCTCACACGCCCTGGCTGAGCGGGACGAGAGAGAGGGGGCTGGCGCTGGCTCTTTTGATGTGCCACCAACCTGCAGATCTTTTATGAGTTTTCCCCTCATCGTGCGGTTCTGGGCGCACAGCACTCACACACTGCTGCGCCGCTGTGTGTAGCCCGTGCATTTAAATCATTCACGCTGTTTGGGTTTCATTAAACGTAATGCTACGGGATTGGTGAGGAGTGATGTCCCCGTCCCAGGCTGTGTTGTGCGTAGTGTAACACGGGGCCTTATGACTAATAGATCTTAGTGCTGACGGGGGACATCTGCCTCCCCGCCCGGGGGTCCCGGCCGGCCCCTGCGACATTTCACACCAGGCAGACACAACCAGCCAGCCGCTTGTGCTGACTTGATCCACGCCTCGCCGTTTTGCCACCACCTTTGCTTTGGCGATGTTTTAAAGGGTAATCATTGATCTTTTGTCCTCGTCTGCGTTGCGCCTTTCCTTTCTGTTTCCCGGAAATTAAACACATATTTTAACTTGTCCTGTTAATGTCCACAAATGCCATTAGATGCATGTTTATGGGAGGACACCGAAAGCTTTTAACAGCGTGTGGGCAATCTTGGGTGACTCAAGAGGGCCGGCATGAAAGGAAAGGGGCTGACTTGTGGCCCCATCTTGGTTTCTAAGAAGCAATTAGAGGGTCCCACTGATGCATCTCTCAGTGCCTCCTGAGTGAGTCTGGGGCCTCGGCAGAGTGGTCAACAGCTTCAGTTACAAACACAGCGTAAACCCAAAGGTCTCCTCATTTCTCTTTTAAAGCCGATTTCTCTAGTAAATAACTGGCTGCTTCAGAGTGATCAGACCCTCTCCAGACCCTGTGGATGGGGAGTTCTGCTCGGCTGCATCGCACGAGCTTGAAGTCCCGCTTGCGTCTGGGTTTGTGCTGTGTTGTTCAGACAAAGGGTGGGAGATGGTCTGCTAGACAGCCAGCCCATGGAGCGTATTTATCACACAGCCCGGGGCTCGTTGACACCCCTACCTATTATAGGGCACCTTGAATCTCGCTTTGGCGGAAAAGTCTCTTGTTGGTGCTTTGAATAAAACGTGTAATGCTTTGAACGCAGCCGGAATAGTAATTGCCTCTTCCCCTGCGTGAAAAAAAATCACAATATCTGAAGTAGTGATTATAATTCCACTCTTCTAATATTCAGTTGGGGTTTTGCTTTTGTAAAGCAAATTCTCTTTCTTTCTTCTTCGACTGCAACCATGTGGTTTCCACTAAACCCAAAGAATCAACCCCCAAATCACGTTGTTTATTCAATGATGGTTGTTGTCTTGTTGCATAAAAAAATGTGGAAAAGCAATGTGGAAAGTCATGCTGCAAATAACACATTATTGTTGCATGCTGTCTGTGCACAATCAATATAACCATCAGATTAATCCAAACCCTGGACCGGATCACTTTGCCGCGCTGGACCCAGGACCACATGGGCACTTCTCCACTCTCGGCCAATGGGAGTCTGAGTGTGTGTAGTGGTGTGTGTAGTGGGTGGTACCAGGTGGAGCGTGGCCAACGTGGGCTCACCTGATTGAAACGCAACAGACTGTAGCTGGCCCTGAGTGACAGACGTCACTAGAGGAGGAAGACGAGGAACAGAGATGCAGTGGAGGGAGACAGAGTTCTCCCATTCTTGCCAAATGATAAAAACATTTTTTATATAGTTCGATTTTCTGTTAAGGGGTTCTGTGCGGGGCTATTTATTGCAGGCATTATGTTGATATACATTATAAGAGCAGGGAGCTAAATGTCATATAAAATTGTATTGACTTTTTAGTCCCTTTCTCATATGGTCAGACTGCCTGGGCGCCGTGGATGTGAGAAGTCAATACTCTCTCTCACTCGGTTTCTCTTGGTAACTAGGGCCAGCCATGTGTGACAGGATGGATTATAGGAGCCTATTTCACCTCGCCTGTAATAATGCCTTGATCACTGGGTCCTAAGGTCGTCGCAATGTAGACCCCCACAAAAATATGGTCTGCTGGCGCTTACTGGCAATGTATGATTTTAGTCGGCTGGTTCTCTCTCTCTCTCTCTCTTGCTTGCTCTCCTACTCTCTCTCACTCGCTCACTCTCACCTCTTACATTCTCCACCTCTCGCATTCTATTTTTCTCCCCCCCCCCCCCCCTCTCTCTCTCTCTCTCTCTCTCTCTCTCTCTCTCTCTCTCTCTCTCTCTCTCTCTCTCTCTCTCTCTCTCTCTCTCCCTCTCTCTCCCACTGTCATTGCCTCTTATATCTTGGAGACACTCTCCCCACCACTTCAGTTCTGTCTTTAAGGGGAGTCGAGTCGAGGGGATCCTGGAAGGAGGGTTAAGGGGTGGAAGGCCAGCTCATTACGGAGCCTCAGCCGAGGAGGAGGAGAGGGAGGAGGAGCAGGAGGAGGAGGAGGAGGAGGAGGAGGACACAGGGCTCCACTGACAAAGCCTAATTACCTGACCAGGGGATCGGCCCGCTGCTGCCCGGCCTCACCAGGGCCAGCCGAGGTCCAAGGCTGCTGAGAGCATCCAACAGAGTGGCTTAAGACCTGCGGCTCGAGGCCCCGAGGGGGGGTGGGGAGGGGGGGGTGGGGGCACGTATTGACAGGCATCGCAGAGTGCTTATGGGGGTGGAGGTTTGTGGATGTCTTAGAGAGGGGGGGAGGTGAGCTGAATCCATCCCATTAGATTTCTTTTGGGAGCCACTCCTTGAGGCAGACCTTCGGTTGAGCGGCTGTCTCACATGCACGCACGTGTCTCACGTGCACGGCCCCCCTGCGGTTTCGCTTCCGCCCGGCTTTAAACCTGACACCCGTCCGGGGACCTCGGTCGCTGCCGTGAGCCGTACGAACGCACTTCCTTCCGCTTGTGTGAATTGAGCTCTCGTCTTTCGTGCCGACCTGAAATGAGCACTCCCCACCGGAATGTGGCGCGGCGTTCCTAACCCGTCACGGACCCCCGCATGGCCCTGCTCAGCGCCGCGCTCGGCTGCCAGCGCCATCACGCTCTCTCTCTCTCTCTCTCTCTCTCTGGCTCATTTCTATCTGCACCCGGTTCCTCCTGATAGGAACGTCCACAGATCATAACACGGGACCGTCCTCGATACCATCAGGAGAAAACTAAAACACAGCCAGAGGTCCCTAACCAAGCTGTGTGTAACACAACTATTGTTCTTCTTCATGTATATATATACATTCATGATATACTAACCATGTGAATGAAGCGCACACAACACACTGCATAGTCTCTGCAGCCTCTGGCGCTAGCTTCATGCAGAACGCCGGTGGAGGAACACACATGTCTGAACGCACATGTGTCCTTACAGCATGATGTATAGCATTCACATGTCCTTGGCTACGTATAAATAGCTCTCTGTTGACATATATCCCGGTGGCATATGCCGTCTGGGGGCCCACACTAGATATAAAAATAACGACGGGCAACATGAATATAGGACAAATATTTAGCCAGAGAATATGCCAGAGGCTTGAACAGTGTTGAAAAGCATGTGTCCTGTCAAACAAGGGCTTTGTTTTGCCCACTTGAGTTCCTACTGGTTTCACACTGTCAAGTGTCACTCTTATTTATGTAACGGACCACTTTTTTTTTTTGTGATCACACACACACACACACACACACACACACACACACACACACACACACACACACATCTTCCATAGAAGCCACTCTTATAACCAGTTCCTGTTTCCATTGACTCCTATTCTCCTGTTAGACAGACAAGTGGCTCCGACCAGGATTAACCCTGGGTCACCATGGTGACTTCAAGCTGAGAATTGTACCTCTTCCAGACTTGGGTCCTAGCCCGCTGTAATTAGCCTTCCTTGTAGCCCTGAGTGTGCCAGACCATGGAAAGATCAGCAGGACACAGTGGCTCTCAGAGGTCCAGCTGAGGCCCCCTGTGCACTTCACTGCCGTTCCACTGAGACGCGTAGGGGGCTGGTGGTGGAGTGCGATGGTTATTAAGGCCATCGGAGGAGACACTGGACACCAGAGAAACGTTGGCTAAACGATACATCCCAAAGACTGAGGAAACAATACCTGCTGTTTTCTTTATCACAACTATAGATTTGAAATCATAAATATCGGCTTTGTTTCCCTGTGATGCAGAGCGCATCATGAATGAACCATGAAGCCACAAGTGGAAGGCCAGTGTGATCATATGAATTGTCAATTAGCAGACTTAGTACATTTAGATTTATGTAAAAAAGGACTTCATGGACTCTGTATTACAGTTCAAATGGACTGCAATTATATAGTGCTTTTATCCAAAGTGCTTTACAATATTGCCTGACATTCACCCATTCATGCACACATTCACTCACCGACGGCAGTGTCAGCCATGCAAGGCGACAGACAACTCGTCGGGAGCAGTAAGGGCTAGGTGCCTTGCTCAGGGACACCTCGCCACTCTAGGACGAGCCGGGGATCAAACTAGCAACCTTGCGGTTACCAGCCGACCCGCTCTACCACCTGAGCTACTGCCGTCCCACACACATAATCACAACAACACAATGCAACTCAACCAGCCACTCCAGCAGCTGCTGGTCCATCTGCAGGCAGGAGCGGGGGGTGAGAAGGGGGGAGAGAGCCGGTTAGGGCGAATGGAAAGGCAGGTGGTGAGGAGACAGCGACCGCTAAGGGTGAAAAGGGGTGACCCTCTGTTGTTACCTCTGTATCTGTGTGTCAACAGGCTCAGGGTGTGATGGGGGGTGCAGACCGAGGGGTCACGGCATCGGGGCCCCCCCCGCTTACCGCCGTCACCGCCGGCGCCTCGGCCAGCGGCTCCAGCACCTCCAGCGTCAGCCTGACACCCTGTCGACAGAGGAGCTCCAGCCAGCTGGGGCCTCCCTCCATGATCCCCACCGCCGCCACCCGCCTCAACCTCCTCCGCCGCCACCACCTCCTCCTCCCTCTCCTCGATACAGAATACATCCGGAGCCACCTCCTTCTTCATCAGGTAAGGACGCACCACCACCATCACCACCACCGGGGTCTGTGTCTCTGTTTGTCCGTGTGAGCGTTGAGCTCTGATGCGTGTCTGCGTGAATTCGGGCGTGAATTTGTTTTGCATTGTATGAGGTGATAAGGCATGCATTGCCTTTCACCGAAAGGCCTCGTGCGTGACAAAGAGCGGCCTGTGCGTTGGAGGAACCCTCGAGGTCATGCTTCACGGGTGGACCCGGCCTGTGGTGGCATGGCGGTGTTTTTCTTGCCATGGTTGAGTTACAGCGTGCCTGGCGATATACACCCTCCATCACGGGACTTAATGGACCTTTACCCCCAGGCATGGCTGACCGTGAATGGCTGATCGGATCGCAAATTCTGATAATAAAGACAGAGTGCCTCACCTCACGGCGCATGAGGGGAAACCGTGCCGTTTCCGTGGCCATCATCATATTCCTCATCATCGTATTCCTCATCGTCCTATTGCTCAGCCATTTCCATTGTGCTGATTATTCACAATCAATCCGAGGTAGAAATAGAAGACGCCGTTATTGCGGTGTAAGCGTATCCTGGCTTGAGGCAGAAACTTATTTGCAGTGCTGACTTGGGCTGACTCAGCCCTGGGCCTGGCTGCTGCCATTCCTCTCTCCTTGGGAGAATACCTGGCACTCTCTCTCCGGGGCGGGCAGATGGCGTCTGTAATACGCCAGCATGTCATTGATAGATTCCCCGGCAGGTTGGTCAGTGCCTGCGTCCCGTGCTGACAGCCCCCTGTTCCCCGGGGGGGCCGCGGCGCCGTAATGAATGGGAGCAGAAAGGGGAAGCTGGCTAAGGATGATGCATAGGGCCTGTTTACCACCGGGAGGCAGGGGGAGCCGGTCGACGGAGCTCTAGACGTCGGGATTGGGGGTCTGCGGGGAATATCGGTTGGTGGAGCTAGGGCTTTTTACAAAACAACACCCGATGGGATCAGAGTGCATTCACGGGCGGTGCGGTGGAGCCACGCCTCTGGCAGAGGAGGATGTTCCAAATCATCAGCCTAATATGACACTTCCTGCACGCCCCTCGTCTTCCTGGGAGGAGAGCATCTGGTCAGGCCTGGACAAAAGTGAGACGCAACCCCGACGTGGGACAGGGTTAATTTTCAGACGGAGATGTATCGGTTTTCCTGTTTTCCTTGGACCTGCGCAGAGGAGAAAGGTCTTGCGTGGCACGGCCCCTCAATGTGGACTAAGTATAGGCACCAGGAGTGGGGTGGGCTTGTTTTTTCCCCTGTTTTAGAGGTCCTAGGGGCGGAAAGGGAGGACGTGGAAGTGGTTCAGCATGGAGGGGAGGGGGTCCACCTTTTATTTCATCCCAAAGATAATTCCCTGGCAAGAATGCAGTGTTTTGCTTGGCCAGAGAGCACTCTGATGACGGTGCCGGCGTTAACCTGCATCACATTCCACAGACACAGGACAGGGTGGTGGAGATGTGCTGCTCCACCCTCTTCCTGCTCCGCTGCAGCTGTTGCCTCAAACACAAACATCACCATGATCATCACCATCACCATCACCATTATTCTCTATGGTATCTCTCTCCTCAAATATCAGTTCTGATTGCATCGCCCAACCGTCAAGGTCATGGAGAAGTGCGTGCTAGCGATCCATCAAGCGTTTTTTTCCATCGTTCATCTGTGCTCTGTGAGGCAGGAGGGAACACAGGGGGGAACACGGGAGACTGTATTCATGTGCTTTGCATTTTTCAGACTGATTGAAATCCGACTTTTGATTAGCATTCCTTTTGGTTCTCTAAAGATACAATTAGGGGGCTGCTTGTGCAAACCCAGAGAGCCCTGGAGTAGAGGAGGTTCCTCGGGCACTTTGTCTGACATCCACTAACATTGTTCCTCTCTGAGCACATATTTTAATTAGCGGCAATGAGAAAAAGAAAGAAAGAAATGGGAGTAAAGAACCCAAGTGAATTATTATTTTTTTTTTTTCATAAAGGAAAACAAGTCAACTGTAGAAAAAAAATCACTTCACTGGTCGTTCATTTAAAATGTTGGCACTGTTAAAATATAATTTCATTATGGATGTGTATTTGATAACCACAACAATTCCAGATGCTATTCGGTTTGATAGCAAGTTGGTGAGTTTTTTTTCCTCTTTCCAGCCTTAAGGAAATTATTTATAAGCATTTTTCTTGTTATGTAGCTGGTTAGAATGTGGAGGCAAAGGTATGGCGCAGAATGAAACTGCAGAAATGTGGCAATTTGAGAGGTGCAGTTGAGAGGTTTCACCCTCTGCATAGCAATTCTACCAGCACTATTCATTCCAGGAAATAGCTGTGTTTGTAAAGAACAAATGCAAGATCACTACTATTATGCCATTTAAAAAAAATGCTTTTATCAAAATCATTCATTCCGGATGTGAATTCAGTGTCTGAATCCTTTAGCTTGTACCTCTATACATCATCACACAAGTGCACAATTCTCATTCTCAACATCTACATAATTCACCTCTTGAATAACAATAGTCTGATTCCACAAAGTAAAATCCGGATTTGAAAAACCCTTAATTCATATCAGGGTCTCTTTGTTCATTTGTTTTTACCAATCATGCAGAGTGTGCTGTAGAAAAGATCCGCTGGGATCAATAATGACCAATTGTTTCTGGTTTGGACCATATAGCGGCCGGGAGAAAGGGCAGACGTAAAGGTCAGGCTCTGAGGCGATGTAGTGCGTGTGCACGTCTTGTGTGTGTGTGTCATGTTGTCGGTGTATCTAATGGAGAAGGCTGAGGGGGGGGGGGGGGGGGGGGTGATGAATTAGGGGTCGTGCGTTCAGCTGACTTTCACGTTAAACACTGATTGCCTTGTGACAGAGCATATGATTAGTATATTGACATGGCATTTTGTAATGAAAGCAGGCAGCCGCTCACAGCACAGGCGTGGGGTGGTGTGGTGGTGTGGGGGGGGGGGGGGGGGTGGGGGGGGCTACTGAGGAGGAGGATGAGGAGGCAGACTGTGCACGCCTAGATGTCGCCTCGTCTGTTCCCCTCCAGGCATCTCTCCGTTCCATTAACACCTGCTGATTGAGACTGCCTTCCAACAACACGGCCCTCCCCCCCCCCCCACCCCCGCGCTGCAGCCCTGTCCGGGGGGGGAACCTTCCTCTGGAGCAGCTCTGCACCACAGACCGGCGAGGGGAGGCACATGGACAGGGAGATGCCCTGCATGCATGGTCAGCCTGCTACACCTGCAGACGGGAACACAAAGTGAATGTCCGTGCTCTGCTGGGTGCTCCTCTGATGGCGCAGAACAGGGCCCTCCTCACGCAGGATGTGTGGTGTGCGCCTTTGGTTCTGCCGTCACATGGTATGTCGTCGTTAGCACTGAGCTTGTGAACAGAGCACAAGCTGTCTGCAGCCGGCTGGGAATAGAGGAGTCACGCGATGTACAGAGCGTGTGCTGAACGTGAATACTGCCAAGGCTAATGAATTAAAGTGGGTGAGGAGGAGTGTGTGTATATGTGTTTGTATATATATATTTGTGTGTGTGTGTGTGTGTGTGTATGTGTGTGTGTGTATGTAAGTGTGTGTGTGTGTGTGTGTGTGCATGCATGCGTGTGTAGTCTGCGGTGTAACACAGGGAGAGATAAAGGGGACGACGATCAGAGCAGCCAGGCTGAGGTGGTGGCCGGTCTGGGGCCACAGGGGCCCAGGCCGGTCACAGGGGCCCAGGCCGGTTCGCAGGGGCCCGGCCGACAGCTGTTTGTAGGAATGTGGGACTGGAGGAGTGTCAGGAGGAAGAGGTTTTTACGGCGGGCCGCAGCATCCCCTCCAGCTGCTGGCCAGGTGAGCGTTCCTCCTCCTGTAATCACTGTGATCGAGGAAGGAGGAATTCACCTGTAATTGTGGCCTTGGCAAGCCTGCCCCCTCCCCCCACCCCCTCGTACACAAGGGCCTGCTTTTGTGTCAGAAACACTCTCTGTTACTCTGGCTCGGTGTTACCATAGTAACAAGTCATTAACTTGCGGCAAATGTTCACAGGTGCCAATTGAGTCAGGAAATTAAAATGCGGACCGGATTTTATTGGATTACACTTTTACCTCAAGGAATGACAAGCCAACAAAACAACACGTGAGCAATGATTCCATGCTTCTCAGTGAGAGCAGTGATTCTGCTTCAGCTCTTGTCCACCAAGTTCTTATTGGACCGAAACCATGGTGGACCACTCACTGGATAGGATTGACCTATCAGAGCGGAGAACAAGGCGTGTGTTTATGAAGCTTTGTCGAACTCGATGAACTCCTCTTCAGATATTTCTGTTGGTTTCTATGAGTCACAGAGAGGGCATTTGTGTGTTTGCCTGTGTATATATATATGTAAATTTTTATGTATCCTCTATTTAGCCAGGAAGATTCCTTTGAGATACAAGACCTCTTCCTCCAGGGAGTCCTGGTCCAGACGGCATCACAGTTACACATAGAAAGAATCAGTTTCACATTAAAAACAATTTCACACTAAACATAAAAGGAACGACTAAAAATACTAAACAAGGGCGTACAATATCAGAATCAATGTGTCGCGCGTGCATGCGTGCGTGTGTGTGTGTGTGTGTGTATATGTGTGTGTGTGCCTGTGCAGGATCCACCAGAATGCCCACTATCACGCAACCCTTCCTCACATGAATGCTGGGAGATAGCAGTGAGCCTGCAGGGCAGAGAATACAGACAGAAAGACTCTGTGTGTGTGTGTGTGTGCCAGCGATTGAGTGACAGCGTTGATCTCTGTCGGTGACAAATTGGCCGGCCAGATTAATGCTGAGTGGAGGAATCTGCCGAGAGCTCAGTGGCTGTGAGCTGCTCTGTATGGCTGGGGGGGGAGGAAGGGGGGGGTGGTGGTGGTGGGGGTGGGGGGTGAGGATGAGGAGGAGACAGAGCAGGAGGAGGGCTGCAGGGTGGATGGGATGGACACAAACAGTTCAGTGTAGGCAGACTCAGTCGGACGCGCAGGCGGACCCACCAGTCTGTAGTCAGGGCTGGGAGCCAGAGCTCTAGGGGCCTTCAGAGAAACACAGGCAGACCGTCATGGGAGTCAAGTAAGTTCCCTTATATGAAATGTAGCATACTTGTTTAGGATGCTGCAGCAGTGCGCGCGCACGTGTGTGTGTGTGTGTGTGTGTGTGTTCTGATGCTGTTTACCGAGCTGCAGTGTTGCGGGTACTTTTGTACCTTTTTTCTGCATTTCTCTGTTTTGAGGTTGGACTTCGGTCCGGCGGTATGTGGTCGGGGCCACAGGGGGACTGAGGCTGCTGTCGGCCGGGAGAGAGAGAGAGAGGGAGGTTAATCATGCGGTGGAGGATGTGTGTTCTCCAGGCCTAACATCTCCAAAAACACAACAACATGCTCGCATTAAAAACCGAAACCGCCTGCTGTGAAACCTTGATGCTGGCGTCTTCCTCCCCCTCAGTGCGAGAAAGGGCCGGCGTTTCATACCGATGCTTCTTCCTGTGTGTGTGTGTGTGTGTGTGTGTGTGTTGTTATTTTCCCTCCACGTCAAAAACAATCTGTTGCATCTGAGCAACACATGCTCAGGGCAGCGGAGGAGCCGACACCACCGGTGAGTGGGTGGTGCTGGTGGTGCTGGTGCCGGTGGTGCGAACAGGGCTCAGCCGTGGTGATGTTAGCCGCTGTGTTGCTGCAGCCAGCTGCTATTCCCCTGCCGTAATCAGACAGACATTCTGTGAGGACTGTGGGGGCCCCGGGGCCCGCCCCACCGGTTGCGGTGACGGGCCCCGGGGTCTGTGGCCCAGATACAGCCGGCTGTCTGTGGCCGTCTGAGTGCCGGTGAGCTGGACGGTGTGGGGGTTGTGGATTCTGACCTGCTGAGGCATGTCTTAGTGTCAGGGTTGGTGGATGCACTCGGATGCATGGGTATTGATAACATGTCATACCTGTGTTACCATGGATATGAGCAGCCAGCTAGTACAGCGATGCTGCAAAACTGTCAGGGGAGGTAATGCACGTTATTGCCTCGCTGATGCTTTCGGGGGGCCTCTTAAACGCCATCTGCCATAGAATACAGTACAGATGTGCGGAGATGTCTGGCACCTTCAGATTTCTAAGCTGCGGTTTTTCTCGAGCTAATATCAACCACAGCCAGGCATTCCAAGGCAAAAGGGGATTGCGACACCCTCTAGCTCCTTCACCGCAGCCCGCTGCAGCTGGTTGCCCCACGATACGCTGACACGTGTCACGACACCGTCGGCCCTGTGAGGCTGAGCGGGGCTGAGCGGCGCTGTTGTGACAGACGGCGTGAAGACAGTTCTGCCTGTCACGGCGCCGGGCTCCCCGTCCCGCTGATGGAGGGGAGGCAGAGGGTTCCTCATAGTCTCGCTCAGGGCTTACCCTGTACATGGAGCCAGCCACCTTCTAACACCCCCACCCCCCCACCCCTCGGTCATACTCTCCCAAAGCCCTTAGTCAGTAAGTCTCTCTGGCAGACTCACACAGCCAAAAGGGGGGGGGGTGGGGGGGGGGGGGGGGGGGGGCATGTGTCCCAGCTGCCAAACAAAAGGGCTGAAATGCTGACCCGTGTGTAAGCGCTCACCGTGGGCCCATGGGCTAAACCCTGTGGGGGAAGGCCTATAGGGGACCCCCCCCCCCCCCCCAACACACACACACACACACACACACACACACTGCCCCGACAGGGCCCTTTCAGCGACGGAGAAACGAGAGGAAATGGAGGACAGAAGCCAAGAGCCCACACATCCTGTGCGCCCGGTCACCTAGCATAATCACGCCTTTGTCTCGGCGTCGTTTGGGCGTGAGGAAGCCAGGAGACGTGCGTGGCCCAGCAGTGTGTAGGTCGGAGAGGCGGCGCCCTCGGCAGTTCTCCGGTACATTACTGGCCCCGTTAGCCCCCCCCCCCCCACCGCATTAAGCAGCTCCCATTAAGTGGCAGAACGGCCTGGATGAAGTTCACAGCAGCCCCACGGAGGTGCGTATGGCAGGCATTAGCGTGCAGCTACTGAGTCTATGCAGGGGAACTCCCGTCACCCCCCCGAGCCTGTTGAATGGATATTATGCATGGCACTGGAGGGGGTTGAGGCCCTGCAATATAATGCTCTTATGGGCCCCTCGGTGAAAGGTGTCATGTAAATGCGTTCTATTATCATTGCCATTAGCACTGCAGCTTCTTCTCTGTGAGGCTTTGGTCACAATGCCAGAGCGGGCACGAGGGGAGACTGCGATGAGAGCATGCATTCATCTCAGCCCCCCCGGCCGTGTGGAATATGCATCGAGGAAACGGTTATCGCCTATTGTCTGCTAGACGGAGCTCCGATGAGCTGCCGTTTTATTCCCCGCCGTCCCAGAAGCGAAGATGATGGCCCACTGCAGACTCTGATGGCCTCTTAGTACAGTAGTAGTATTAGTAGTATTAGTAAGCAATTGTTGCTTAGGCCTAATCAAGGTTGCTGGGTTGATTTCCCCGACCTCCAGTTATTTTTGTTCCGGCGTCTTGTTATATAAACAAAGCACCTGGCTCTGTCCGTCCAATAAGGGGAATGTCTCGGCTTCTGGGGATGGAGAAGAGGATCCTCTCGGAGGGGAAGGCCGTTGTAAGGTCAGGTAGTTGCACGTCTATCTCATGAACCACACACAAAAAAAAACCTCACATTGAGTCTTTATTCGCTGGTCTCACCTTAGCTCAGATGCTGCCTGTTAGATGACTGTTTAATCAAGCGCTTTACCCCCAGGATCAATGGAAGGGAGGAGAAAGACCTAATCAACACTGATGCTCTCTGTTCCCAAAATAAATGTGTACTTCCTAGTGGGAAATGTGTATAGATCCAGTAACAGGGACTTGTTATAAAGGAATACTTTTCCAGACTAAGTACCAGACTTTTAATGAGAGGAGGCTGTGAGATCGGGGCGCAAGACTCGACCGAATCAAGGTTTATCCTCTAATGGATGTCACCGCGTTTCACCACATGCGGGGGGCTTTGTAAAGAAAGGATTACAGGCTGTAATCAGTTCATGACCCAGCGCGTGAGTGCTAAAAATCACATTAGCCCCCCCCTCCCGCCCCCCTCCCGCCCCCCTCCCTGCACTCCATGTGGCCATGTTCCCATTTCCTGGACTGTTTTTATGGGTGACTTTATTAGTGTTTGCAATACAGGGAAAATGACTCCCATTAGATTATGGTTGTAGACACTGCCTTCGTTTTTTTTCCCTTCATTATCCCACCGTCCATGTTGATCATGGTGTCTTCATTGATGAGGATTTTCACTGCCTCATCGTCTCCACTACCTCCATGAAAGAGGACAAGATACGTGCCGGTAATACTAGAGCTGCCTCCTTCATTCTCACCGCCTCTGAATCCCAACCTGATTCTACCTGGATCGGAACCCTCTTGTTTATCCCCGGCATTGCCTATTGACTTGAATATAGATGGCAGATTAAGAAACACATGTAAGAATCCCCCTTCACCTCCCTTTCCCTACATGCTGTCTTTTTCGGACTACCCACTGATTAATCACTCCCAAATGCTCACAGCAGCCTGCGGGCCTGTTTGTTGTGATAGCCTCTGCAAGGAGAAGTGAAAATAAATAATCGCTAGGTGTCTCAGCGTGGCAGCTGCTGATTAATGAGGAAGAGAAGTGAGGCAGAAGTAATGCTGGCAGCCCCCACGCACCCAGGCCCCTCCTCCCCACGCCCCTCCTCCACCCTGCATCCCTCCATCTCTCCGTCCCTCCATCTCTCCATCCCTCTGTTTCTCCATCCTCTCCTCTCCTCCATCTCTCCATCCCTCTGTTTCTCCATCCTCTCCACCCCTCCATCTCTCCATCCCTCCATCTCTCCATCCCTCTGTTTCTCCATCCTCTCCTCTCCTCTGTCTCTCCATCCCTCATATCCTTTCTTCTGTCTCTCTATCTCTGTCTCTCCACCCCTCCATCTCTCCATCCCTCCATCTCTCCATCCCTCCATCTCTCCATCTCTCTGTCTCTCCACCCCTCCATCTCTCCATCTCTCCTATCCTTTCTTCTGTCTCTCCGTCTCTCTGTCTCTCCACCCCTCCATCTCGCTGTCCCTCCACCCCTCCATCTCTCCATCCCTCCATCTTTCCATCTCTCCGTCCCTCCATCTTCCCATCTCGCCATCCCTCCTGTCCTTTCTTCTGTCTCTCCATCCCTCCGTCTCTCCATCCTGTCTTCACTCGATTCATCCCTGTTTGGCATTGTATTATATATTAATCTGAAATGACGCCGAATGCGAGCGGGTCTGCGCATCACCTTAATAAGCCTTCATATTGGGTATTGATATTCTCCTGATATTCTCATAAATCACCTGGATATATATTCTGCCTCTGCCGCGTGCGTGGCTGACTGCTGAGCCGTGAAACGTCACTCAATCAGAGATGTCTTCATGCGCCTGTCGATGGAGCCCTCATGCTGAGACGGTCTTCCGCAGGTCTTCAGGAGGTGTGTGGTCGTGTGGTGTGTGTGGATATTTGCGTGTTTGTCATCGAGCAGCCCTTAAACGCTCCATAGCAGGCGGGCCTTTGAGGAGAATGCAGAGAGGAGCTTGGCACAGAGCAAGTGTGCTCTGAAGAAGATGAAAGGAGTTGTTAATCTTTGTCAGCATGGCCGGGGCTTGGAGAGGCAAGAGCCTGCAGAGGAGGAGGAGGAGGAGGAACACGTCTTCATTATCGTCTGTCACCTACCAACGGCTTTTTCTTAGCAGATTTGTTTAAGAAAGAGAAGTTTTCACCTAACGTTATAATACTGTGCTTCGAAAAGTGCTGGTATTGTGGCATTGTCAGCCGCTTTTTATGAAGTTAAAAGTCAATTTGTAGAGCTGTTAACTTTTGACTACATTCAAATGATTTCCATTCCTTTTCTCAGGGGGTCTTGAATTGGCCTTGTTATCTCTTTGACTGGCAGATGGGTTCCGCTTAGCTGAATCCTTGCACTTGGCGCACATCTCCTGGACGTATAGCTTGGGGCTACAACACATTAGCTGGAAGTGTTTGTGAATGCCGTTGAGAAGCAATTTAGGAAACAATAATAGGAAACGCAAATGGGATTATAGCCTCTGACTCCTAACCCCAAATCCGTTCCTTTGGCAGGTCTAAGCCCTGTTTAAAACCCTATTTTGGCTTAGGAGCCCCTCTACGCCAGGAACCTGTAGATTGTATGGGGCCAGGAAGGTACTGATGGGGGCCACTGGGTGGGGTCCAGTGACTGAGACACCAGGGTTTATAGGCAAAGCAGGAAAGGCAGAAGCAACGAGAGCCATCTTCAAAGTAGTGTGGTCACACACATGCTCACAAAGCATCACTACACATAAAACGATTCTCTACTGTAAAGCAAGCAAACAAAACGTATGTTATGTCTTTGTTTTTACCCCCGGAAGTCTGTACTTGCTGTGTTTCTTAAGAAAGGTGTAATGTTACACAACTCCAACCACAGAGACTTAAGTCATGACTCCCCTATGAGTTTGGATTTTTTCTTCCTTGCTTTGCTCATTTCTCAAAGGAGCCAGCATTCTGCAGGGATCTATGAAGTCTTGTGTTACGTGGGGACCGGGTGTCTAAAGCACTGGCGTTCCAAGGCGTCCATGATGGATCACCGTTGCATTGTTTGGACAGTCAATGAATACTTGACCAAAGAGTGCTCTGTTTACTTCTTTAATACGAAAGACAATAAATCTACTGTTGATTACACCTCGGCGGGACTCAGTCGTACTGCGCTGTGAAACGTCCACTTTCCGAGCAGAACGCGCACATCTGGCCCGTTTTGTCCATTAAAATCCCGCAGGAGGGTGGCCCTCGATGAGGTCAGACCGGGGATATCCACAGAACAGATTGTATGCATTTTAATGTCCTGGGAGTCTGCTGCTGCAATATGTTACAGTACAATGTGGAGCGTGACATTTGTGTTAATGAACACGATGATGGTAATGTCGACAGAGTAGAGATAACAAAGCAACATGTTTTGACTTATATGGGAATCGTAAAATGCATAACAGGTACTTTAGTTTACACTCATGGGAAAGGTCAGGATGTGTTAAATATTAATTACTTTTTTTTTCTTCTAACTTTTTTGGCTGCTGCTCTCAGTTTTCTTGGCAAACTGGCAATTCCCCTCTTAAGAATTTTCCGGAATAAACCAATTCCAAGATGAATGTGGCCTAGCCCCAACAATAATTTTTCCCTGTTTATTTCTATGGCAGAGAATGATTTGCCTCCTCATAGACAGTTCCTTACTGGCACAGAGCCAGCCCAATGATCCTAGCAAGGACCTCTATCTCTCTCTCTCTCTCTCTCTCTCTCTCTCTCTCTCTCTCTCTCTCTCTCTCTCTCTCTCACTCTCCCTCCTTGACGCCTTCCTCTCTCTCCCCTCCCCCGTCCTTCATGGGGTAAATCTTTCCCCCCCTCGCCCATGTCATTTTTACTCATTTATTATTTATCTCCCTAATCTTTCCCTTTGCTTTCCTCCGTGTTTGTCCCTGTGTCCCTCCCCCCTGCACCCCCACCCCTTATGTCTGATGATCCCCTGTTTTTCCAGCAATTCCCCCGACGATTCCCTAATCCCTCGTTTTCCACCTCAGTCCACAAACTGTTTTGAATGGGAGCCAAGGAGAGCGTGACAGAACAAAGCTCCGAAAACACCACTAGTTCAGCATCTATTTACACTAAAGCGACACACTGCTTTCACTGCACCGGGACCAGAGCTCTCTTCCTTAGCGGTGCGTTACAGCGCGTATATGTCCATTGAATATCGAGCCTTCAAATGATTATTTCACTCCTTTTGACATCATTTATAGATCAGGCCCTCCCTAATTAGCCTCACCTAGCTGCTGTGAAGAAGTGCTCGCGGCCTTGGGCTGTCGGCAGTCGGCGGCACAAAAATGGAGCCCCCATTTTGTATTCTGTGTACAAGGCTAGACGTGGGAACAAAAGGGTTGGACACCATGTTGGAATCAAGGGCGTCTGGGCAACACTCCCGTCCAGTGTGTTTGTCTCATGCAAAGCTTTGCTCAGGTAGCCGCCACTCCATTCATGGCTGTCTGCTTCAGCTGTGATCAATGTTTCTCTTTCCGGAGATTTATAGGAAGTCTATAAGCCCTTGCCTGGGGGCGATTGGGCCATTTCCCTGCAGGATGCTGCTTCATATAAGCGCTATCTTCAAACTGGCATTTAAAAAAACAGGAGGAAGGAAGCAGAGAGGTTGCTGATAGGTGCAGCTCGTCAGTTCATACAGTTGGACTGCTTTCTCAGATAAAAACACATGGTTTCAGCCTCCTATTGGAGCCAGAGGAGGAAACACCTCTCACAAAGTGAGTGAACACATACATGCTTTCCAGACATTTCTCCACTGAACCTGTGATTAAATATGAAGGTAGTGGGGCCTTTTCTCTCCAATGTCGTTTCATTCGGACTGAATGGTGACAGAAACGTTGTGTCGTCTGGTACAGTTTACCATGGCACCAGGGCTTCTTAAGCCTAGACACACATGTTAGGAGCGATTCAGTGCAAGGCAGAGGCAGAAAGCAACAAAATGTAAATAAATGTTTCACGCTAGCTTGTCCCTTGTATTTGGAGCGTGCTTAAGTGAGACAGGAGACAGGAGACTGACTGAGGGCCAGCGCCATCAGGGTCAGGGTTGCTATTCGCTTCACATTTTTTAGAATTGCAACGCCCCGCCCTCTTCGCTTTCCTCTTTGTCCCCCATTGGCTCCCTCCCCCCACCGGGGCCCCAGGTAACTATACTCCATTCCACACTGCCGGCGCTCTCCCTGTACGCCTCAGGTTATTTCAAGGGCTGACATGTGTTTGTGTGACCCCACGTACACATGTTTTTAGCATTAGGCTAGTGCATATATTTATGCATTCCTGGTCATACATCAGGCAGGGATTGTGGGGGTGGGGGGTTCTGTCATTGCTGGGAGCCTAGTCTGCGTTAGGCCCTGGAATGGGCTCCGTGGGCCACGGCGATACAACAACTGACAGCGTCGCCTGGGCGTCCGCGAGGGAGAGCTTATTATGGCATGGAGTGTGTTTCTGAAACGCTTTGCTTAATGGTGGTGTGTTTGACCTTGGTGTTAAATCTTGTCTGGGGGGAAGGGGGGGGGCTGCTCGCCGCCAGTTGGCAGTGGGTGGGGTGTGACATCACTGGGTGCCTGTGCAGCCACCCAAGGTGTGTGGTGAGTGGAGGCTGTCACGGAGGTGTCATCAGTGTGGAGGCTCAGCACCAGGGGGGTCAGGAGAGAGGCGACCCGGGCCGGTGGACATCAAGGCCAGCCCAGATATGCAGACGAGTGTTAATCCTGCCTACGTTTGGTCCGCAGTGTTTTTCCAGATACGTCGTCAGCTCCACACAGGCAGCACACCGGTCTGATTCATCGGGCTAAACACAGAATAGTATTAAATTCATGTTCACTGAATCGTAATATATGCATGTTTTTCTTCACACCTCTGGTGCGGTGGGAGATGTGTTGAGTCAAGGACTGACTATTGATGAGGAAACGTGTGGATTTGAGCCTTTTGGGAGCATTGCTATTGATTCATTATATTTATATTCCAAAACACGCACAAGCACAATCAATGGAGATATCACACATTTGTATCAGTAATAATTTTAGAACACAACAGCAACACGGTTTCAGTTGCTCATCTGTCATCCTGAAACTGAGCATCTACTCTGCCGGTTTGCAGATTAATAAACGACAAGCCTTTATGATTGTACCACTTGTCGTTTTCTGTGTCATATGAAACCTGGCTCGAGCCCAGCAGTCTCATCTCCATTCAGACGGGGGCCGTGCTGGCCTGCTAATCAGCACTAGGGGGAGGCAGACATACTGCTGGGGCGAGCAGGAGGACCGATGCAGGCCCAGCGGCAGGGACAGCCTTATCTTGTCTGGGGAGTCAAAGAGGAAAGTCAAGAGAAAGGAAGTGTCAAGGATAGCAAATGTGGCCTACATGGTAATTAACGGCAGGGATAGACAATCTAAAGAGCCGTAGAGCCGGCCCGGGGAACACCGACAAATCAGCACAAACGAGCTAATGGGTGCGCCGGCTAACGAGTCTCCGAGCCAGAGGAATTTCTCTTGCTAATTTGACAAAGCCTGAAAAGAAGGCGGGGGCACTTATTGACAGCAGACCAAAATGAAGCATTGAAAGCCGCAGCCGGGCGCTCGCCTCCTCCCCTCCTCCCCTCCACTCCTCCTCCCCTCCCTCCTCTCCTCTCCTCCCCTCCTGCCCTTCTCCCCTCCCCTTCTCCCCTCCCCTCCTCACCCCTCCTCTCCTCCTCCACTTCTCCCCCCTTCTCGCCTCCTCCACTCCTTCCCTCCCTTCCACCTCTCCTCTCCTCTCCTCTCCTCCCCTCCTCCTCTCCTCTCCTCCCTTCCGCCTGCCATCCTTCCCTCCCCTCCTTCCCTCCTTCCTGCCTTTCCACCCCTCCTCCTCTCCTCTCTTCCCCTCCCCTCCTCCTCCCCTCCCTTGCCTCCCCTCCTCCCATGCCTCCCCTCCCAGTAGGTTGGTGGAGGGGGGCTTAAATCTAAGATGCGGCAGAGGAGCCTTTATTTCTAACGACGGGCTCTTTTGCATTAATCTCGCGACGGCCCATTTGTATATATTAGAGTCGTTATCTGCGCTCAAGCTCTGTGTGGAGGGAGACACTGATCGAGCGGAGGGGTTTCCACCACCATTCTTCCATTCATCCCCTCTCACCACCTCTTCTGATGCTCATTGGCTGCAAGCGGACCGAGGGGCTTTAAGGGAATAGATATTGAGGTTAGGGAGACGAATGGTTCTGCTGCTATAGTGGGCTACTGTCAAGGTGACCAATGTCCACATTAGTTTTGTCCTGCGCCCATTGATCGCTGCCACTCCTAGTCTGAGGGGATTTAGCGAGGGCGGGTGGTGTTGATAGAGGTGGTGCAGCAGGTGGTAAGGTCTGCAGCGGTGGAAGTCTGTAGAATAGAAAATAGAACCTGGAGTGAAATCGGACACAGGGCAAAAAAAAGCTGAGGCAAACATGTGTTGTGGAGCTCGACGGAAGTGAAGGTTAGGTGATATATCAAAGCCGTTCGTTAGGCTCCCAGCTTGTCTTCGCTGTGACCGCGGAGCCACTGTCGGCGCCTGTGTTCTGTTTCGCTTTTTATTTTCCCCCCTTCCTTCAGTTCACGCTCGCCAGAGTTCAAATGTGGGCCAGTGTGTCAGCGGCGGAGGCGAGCGCACTGCGTGCTGTGGCTTTGTGCTGAATGCACTTTCATCCGGCAACCCTCCCACCCAACCTGCCTGCCTTTATGTTCCAGTAGGACGGCCGCAGCAAAGGCGGAAGCCTTTCAAACAGGTCTCGCCGATGGCCGGGTGAGAGGGCTTACTGGTAATTTGGCAGTACTGGGAATATTGGGCACTCCGATCCCAGTGTTTGTTCGCCCACTTGCACCATTTAATTCCCCCCCCCCCCTTTTACCCTTCACCAGAAACCAAGTGCCCTCTTTCTCTCTTCCAGGCTCCCATGCAATCTGCCCCTCTGGATGTCGTTGGCTCATTGTCTCTGTGTTTGCTCTGCCCTCACTCTCTCTCCATCACTCAGCTTTCTATTGAGTGAGAGATTTGCTTGTTCAGGCGATCCATCTTTGTGCACTTAAACATATCCTCTCTGTGTCGGCCCCACTGATTAATAATAACACTCTGTCATCTGCTTAATTACGTCCTTAAACAAAGAATCCCAAAAACAAATGTGCACGTGCTTCCATTCACCACGGTGCAGAGCACACACACACGCACACACACACACACACACACACACACACACACACACACACACATACACACATAGACAGACAGACAGACAGACACACACACACACACACACACACGCACACACACACACTGGATACATGTACTGTAGGCATACTATACAAATCTGTTTGAAGTGAGGGACCCCAAAAGAAAAGAGAGGTTCTGTACACATTAAGTATTCATGTGACGGGCATTGGGGTGTGCCTGTGTGTGTGTGTGTGTGGGGGTCTTTGAATGCACGTGTGTGCGTGTGGGGAGAGCGAGTGAGAGAGAGAGAGAGAGAGCAAATTGCGCTGCGAGCAGCCAGCAATCGAGCGCTGACACCTCGTCTGGCTGCCGGAGAGAGAGAGAGAGAGAGACCGAGAGAGAGAGACCGAGAGAGAGAGCAAGAGAGGGGTTGGGCTGATGAGAGAGCGGGAGGCAGAGCGAGGGAGAGGAAGGTAGAGAGAGCGAGAGAAGCGAGAGGACAGCTGCCAGCATTTCTCCGACAGCCGGAGAAAGAGCGAGAGGCTGAACAGGAGCAGGAATTCTCCCGATTCCCCCCCCCTACCACCGCCGCCCCCTGAAACCCACCCGTCCAGCCAGGACCGCTGCCCCCGTTTCCCCGCCGACAGCCCGCAGCGAGCGACTCGCAGGAGGACTGGCAGTCGCTTGGACGCACAGGCAGCAGAGCTCACAATGGACTAACAGAGAGGACCAGCAGGGAGAGAACAGCCAGGCTTCCTCCAGGCGGACTGCAGCAGCGCTGGAGAGAGTGGACCGGGGGAGCTGTTTGTGTGTTTGAAGAGCAGCCGGAGAGGGTCTTGGTGCTGCAGGCGAAGGGTGGGGGGGGGGGGGGGGGGTGGGCTGTTTCATGCCTGAACTGAGACTGAACTTTTGCACGGCGGAGCGCACGCCACACTGGAATATTATGAACAGAGGAGGTGCGGCTTCTGAACCCAGCCTCAACTTCTCCTTCCTCACTTCCTTCTTCTTCCTCCTCCTTCTGTCTGGACTAACGGGAACCCCTCCCTGCTGCATATCCCCGCCTCCCCCCCGCGCGGACCCCTGCTCCACCAAGGTAGCACCTCGTCGCCCCGCTCCATCCCACCTGCCACTTCTCTGGTTACTATGACGCCCGGCTCCCCCCCCTCCTCCTCCTCCTACTCCTCCTCCTCCTGCTCCTCCTTCACCTCCACCTACTCCTCCACCTGCTCCTTGTCCTTCTCCCTCCCACCCTTTGACTTCTTACAAACCGGTGTGAAATCAAGTGGAACCCCTCGGGCCCTCGATGATTAGGATCCGCTCTGTGAAGAAGAGAAGCTCCCCCCCACAGCCCTGCAGCTTGTGAACCACTGCCGCTGCTGCCTCCTCCTCCTCCTCCTCCCCGTGCTTCCCCCACCACCCCAACCCCCCCCCCCCCCACCGTCCTAACAACCGCGCTTTTGGACGGCCGCTTTGACCGGGAAGTCATGGAGAAGCCGGCCGTGACCGGCGACGCGGACGCCGGTGCAGATCTCGCTCAGCTGCAGGCTTTCTGACTATGATCATTCACTAGATAATGGATTGGAAAGAGCTGTAAGTAGTACTCTCTCTCTCTCTCTCTCTCTCTCTCTCTCTCTCTCTCTCTCTCTCTGTCTCCCTCTCTCTCTCCCCCCGTCCCCACTCTCTTGCTCTCACGCAGCGTCCGTCTCGCGCACACACACACACACACACACACACACACACACACACACACACACAGGCGTGTTGTCACAGAGCTGTTGGTGTGGAGCCGCACGTGCTCAGCCACTGGCCCCGGCTCACACACCGGCCAGGCTGGTGTCCGCTCCGGTGGAGACTGAGAGGGGAAGCGTGCGCTGGAGCTCCAGCCTCGGGCTCTGATCCGCTGATATGCTGGAGAAACAAACACTTGATTAGCGTGGGTTTGATTGTGGGACTTGAACAGGTGGACGAGCTGTTGTGGGTGAGGGAATCTCTGCCTCCACCTCCCCCTTTTGAGAGGGAGAGGGGGGAGGGAGCTAGGGAGAGATTAAAGGGGGGGGGGATGCTAGGGAGTAGGGGGAAGGAGAACTAAAGAAGAGGTGAAAGGTTTAGTGAAAGGTAAGAGAAAAAGGAGAGAGATTATGACAAGCAATTAATTTTCCCATTAGTCTGTGTGTGTGTGTGTTTGTGTGTGTGTGTGTGTGTGTGTGTGTGTCTGTATGCATATGTATGTGTGTGTGTGTGTCTATATGCATGCATGTATGTGTGTGTGTATTTGTGTGTGTGTGTGTGTGGTTGTGTGCAAGCCTAGCTTTTCTCCCTCTCCCCTTTAAGCAAACGCATGCAGCCTCATTGTGCATCATCCATTAAACGCCAAGGTTACAGAACGTCCGTGTGGTTGTGTGTGTGCTCCAGACCGAACGGGCAGCAGAATAAAACAGCCATGCCCCTGTAATGGCTCTTATCTGATGTCCCTCTTCTGTGAGATAAAAATCAGTGGGTGAGAAGAGAAGGAGGGGTGTGAGCGCTTTGGATCCTGAATGAACATGCTGCTCTCGTCAAAATTGCAATGCACATACACGCCTGGAACATGCACGCCTGGCGCACACACATGCACATGCACGCACAGACACGCACCTACACACATATACATGCAAATGTGTACCAGAGTGCATATACATGAGCACACGCACTCACACACTCGCATACAAGCGCTCCTACACCTACTGTAGAGGCAAAAGCACGTCCGTAGCCACACACACACACACACACACACACACACACACACACACACACACACACACACACACAATACCGTGCGTTCCTGCACACTAGGCAAAAGCACGTCCTTAGCCACACACACACACACACACACACACACACACACACACACACACACACACACACACACACACACACACACACACAATACTGTGCGTTCCTGCACACTTGTTCTCTTGCCTCCATCCCACATTCATCTATTCCATCTCGTTTTTCTCCACCTCCCCGGCGCTCACGCGGCGATCCGTCTCGCATGCTATCACACGCGGGCAGCTCCCCAGGGAGGGCCCTCTCCTGTCGGCCCTCTTGGATGCAATAATTATTCCATCAGCCAGCGGTGTGTTCCGTGATTGTGCTCTTGGGCTGTCGCTGCAGGGGACGACGGTGGGGAAGGGAAGTGTCATGTCGGGGGTGGGGCAGCTGTCAGTCTGGGAGGGGGGGGCGCTGTAGGAAAAAGAGAGATGTGGGGGGGAGGGGGGGGGGGGCAGTGTACCGGGTTCTGTCCACAGGAAAGCCTAAAGCAGGTCTAATGAGCCGGGGCCTCCCCCACAGGAAACCCAATGTCTCTCTCCCTATGTTTCTATGTCTCTCTCTCTATCTCTATGTCTACCTCTCAATCTCCCTCTATGTGTCATCCTCCCTCCCATTTTTGTCTTCTCTGTATCTGCATTTTTTTCTCTTTTGGCAGTAGCTCTCATGCTCTCTCTCTCTCTCTCTCTCTCTCTCTCTCTCTCTCTCTCTCTCTCTCCTCTCTCCTCTCTCCTCTCTCCTCTCTCTCCTCTCTCCTCTCTCTCTCTCTCTCTCTCTCTCCTTCTCGCTTTGTCTCACCAGGAATCCCTTGCTCGGCAGATTTATCCCCTTTTCATCTGCAGGCTCCATCTTTCTCTCATTCTCCCTGCCAGACCTCCCCCCATCCCCCCATCATGTTGACAAGGGCTCCTTTGTCTCACCTGAGACTCTCCCGCCTCCTGACTGCTTGACTGAACGCCATTCTGGAGCGTTTGGGTTTCCAGGAGAGAAATCACTCTCCCGGGCCCCGGCCCTGGCTTCCCAGCCGGGCTGCTGCGGGGACGGTAATCCAGCCGGGGCGAAGCCATATCTCTGGCCTGCCGCTCTCTCAGCGGTGGTCTGTCTGCAGGGGGTCACACAGAGAGGCGTTTGGCTGGGTCCCTGGGAAAGAGTGAAGCTGGGACGGGTGCTATGCATCATGTGGCCCAGTGACCCAGAATGTTCCCCTGCACAAAAACAGCTCAGACTCCCGCCCGCGAGACAGCAGCAGAATCTTCGTTCAATCTTTTAATATAAAGCTGGATGTGGGGTATAACCACTCAATTACAGGGCCTTACTAAGTCAGATCCCACATACATACCATCAGATGACGCTGTGTGCGTGTTCATCAGATCATATGATCATACGAGCCTCAGGTGAGAGGCCCACCTTTCCCCACGCCTGCTCTCTGTGGATGATCAAAGGACAAGAGCACACCTATCAGCCCCGTTGAGGCAAACGACGGGGGAAATATTCTGTCATAACCACTTAACAGCAGAAGCTGACAACAGGCGTGTTGAGAGGCCAGAAGGAGGCGGCTTGTTCCTCTTTCATCCGTCCCGTGTGTGATACTTATCGTGTGTTTGATAAATATGAATGAATGCATGTCGACTGTTTTGCTATCTTGACAACCTGCGCTTGCAGGAGCACAACAGTGCGGTTGGAATGCCATAGCGCTGTAGCTCTGTGCATCAGGGCCTAACCTAATGAGTGAATCTTTCATGAAGTCTTTGTTTAGATGCGTGGGAGAAAGGTAAAATATTCGTACAGAAACACATGCTTCTGATGCACGATTTGAATCAGAATAATATGAACGTTTGCTCTCAACCTGCGACTGACTAAACTTCCATTTGTGAAATCAGCAATTTGATGAATCAACCTCAGTTGGAGGCTTTTTGGGGTTTAGATGGAAAAGTCTAAGAATCATGTGCCCCAATAAGAACAAGGGCATGAGGACATTTTTCCCATTGTTTTTTTATCAAGAATAAATCTCCAATTTCGGTAGATGAAGGAAAAAAGTGGTTGACAAGTTGATTCATTCAGTGCCTGGGGGTTAAAGAAATACTCGGGCATTTCGTCTGGGAGAAAACTCATTTTATACGGAGGCACAGCCAGGAGTGGAGGCCAAATCAGCTCCCCTGCTGGCCTTGTTTACTTGGGCAAAGAATAGAAAGGGCTTATTGACCTTTCTCTTTTGTAGTTGTATCGTGTTATTTCCAAAGGCTATACGCGGCGCCTTTGGAAATGTCACACCAGACATTTAAACTCCATCAGGTCTCAGTGGAAAACGCCCCTGCTAGACATACAGTATCTGCTAGCATATCTCGTGTGTGTGTGTGTAAGCTCTCAGACTTTAATGGGGCGGCGGCGTTGGTTTTCTTCGATCGTTTCCTCATGGTTTCCTTTGTGTTTCTCTCTCTCCTCACCTGCAGGGCAGCTCAGAAGCTGAACTTGTCCGCCAAGCGGAAGAAGCACCAGCCCCCCCTGCTCCACCCCCAGGAGCCCTCCATCTACTCCACCAACTTCAGTGGCATCCTGCAGGTGTCTCCGCCCCCAGCGCCCCCATGCCTGCTCCGCGCCGTCTCCAAGGTCAAAGAGAACCCCGGGATGGGCAAGGTGAGGGGCCACATGCCAGCGAGGCTGTGTGTGTGTGGTTGTGTGTGAGTGTGTGAGTGAGTGTGTGTGTGTGTGTGTGTGTGTGTGTGTGTGTGTGTGTGTGTGTGTGTGTGTGTGTGTGTGTGTGTGTGTGTGTGTGTGTGTGTGAGTTTGTTTGTTTGTGTGAGTGTGTGTCTGTGTGAGTGCGTGTGTGTGTATGCGAGTGTGTGTGTGTGTGTGTGTGTGTGTGTGTGTGTGTGTGCGAGTGTGAGTGTGTGTGCTTGCATGCGTGCATCGTTGCGTGTGTGTGTGTGTGTGTGTGTGAGTTTGTGTGTGTGTGCGTGTTCGAGTGCATGCGTGAGAGTGTACGTGGGCGTTTGTGTGTGTGTGTGTGTGTGTGTGTGTGTGTGGTTGTTTCTGTGTGTGCGTGCATGAATCAAGGTAGCGTGGGCACAGCCTCAGTGTGTGCGTGTCACACAGCGTGTACAGTACAAGCATCATCAGATGGACGGCTCACGTCTACACCCGCGCATTCACACATCGGCAGACACGGCGACACAAAGCCACGCACACACACGCATACAGACAAAGTACAAACACCAACCTCATTTGAATTGGAGAACGCTACATGGCGGCGTGCCAGACCACAGGCCCGCACCCCCCCCCCCCCCCCCCGTCTCGTCTCGTCCGGGCTGAAGAGATGGAGTCCGATAAGCCCACTGGAATGTCATGAATTCACTAGTTTTGTGGAACTTCCAGCGCTACGTGCTGAGCAACCAGCGGTCCGGTTTAGCATAAAGGACGAGACAACACAATGCGGTTGAATTCGTTGACACGTTAGCATCAGGATTTACAATCACGCTGCACGGATTCTGCACGCTACGGGCCGCGGCGGGCAGGAGGGAGGGAGGGAGGGAGGGAGGGAGGCAGGCGCTGGGTAAACACAGGGCTCTTCCGCTCGGCTTTATGGGGTATTGTTTATCTGGGCTGCGGTCCTGTATTTATAGAGCAGTAGAAGTCCCCTAACAAGTGGAGGTCCCACCTGGATTGGAAGTCCTCGCTTCGGTAGCCAGAGAAACCAGACGGCTGTACGTTTTGCCGCATACTGTAAACGTCCGACAGACAGACGGACATCGTAAAAGCTTGCTAGGGCTCCGACCTAAGGATAGACTGTATATCTGGGAGGATAAAATAAACATATGACTACGATTCATGGCATTGTTCCAAGCGTTACTAGCTCGGATTAGGTCTTCCATGCTTCATGCAATCAAAGATTATCTTTAGAAACAGTTCCGCGTTAGAAAATCCAAAGCCAACACATTTGCCAACACAGATTTAACTGTGTTGGACCGTCTCCCACAGGAAAACCCTTTGGTGCATTCTTGTTTTCCCACTATCTGGGTCGGAGCCACTCTTGACCCAGACATCGCTCCCCTTAGCCGATAGACACGTTACAGGCCGTGAAAATGCCCCACTAATGGATTTGGAGTGGTTCAAGAAACAAGGGAACAGGGCCCATTAACAGAGAGGTCGGAGGTGTGAAAACCAGCCAATCCTCTTGCTCTTCCTGGAAGTCAAATCTCTGCCAACATAAACGCTACTCTTGCTAGCCCCCCTGGCCCCATGCGCTCTCTCTCCACGAAGAGACTCTGCAGGCCCTCAGTGTCGCTGCCTGTAGGTCCACTTTAAATGTCACAGCAAATGTAATTCCATCAACATATGTATGTGTCAGTCATGCTAATTGGGAGTTGGGGCGATACTGCAGCGCCTACGCTGTAGCAAGGGAGAAACATAGGATTGATTGCTTACTGCATGGAACTGGAGGTGCTGCAGCCTGAATTCTGTGGCCATATTTAAATAGTTTTCTGGGGGGAAGACTGGAGCTTTGTGTGTGGGTGTAAAAAAACATAGGGGAGAGAAGAGGAGAGGCTGAACGAGAGAGGGAGGGAGGGAGAGAGGGAGAGAGAGAACCAGCCCTCTGTCAGAAGGAGAGGAGTTAGTTGCAATTGAAGCATGTTGGGTTTTTTCCATGCCTGGGAGCAGCAGTGCCCAGTCAGAAATATCGTATTTTCAACTGAATGTTTTATATAATATCTTTCATTATAATTTGTAAACGGATGGTATTGCATGTTGGCGAACGAAGCCTAGGCTATACTTATCATATGTATGTGTATAAGAGGTAACCAGATCGGCTATGATTTATAAAGATGAATAGGAGACCACTGATAATATCACGTATTCTCATACTGTCATGCATTGATGGAGAGCTGAGGAAATGGGGGAAGCTGTGTGTTTCTGTTAATATGATTCAGGCATGATGCACTGTGACCGATAGCTTGTGGTCTTCTTCAGACTCTGGGCTAAGACCAGAATACCAATGGCCGATTATAACTGTGTTTGTGTCGACATAGATCTCCAGGCACAAGCAGGGAGAGGGGGAGATAGAGAGATGGAGGGAAGGAGGGAGGGGGGGGTGCTGGGGGGAAGGGTGGGACGGAGGGAGAATGAGATGGAGATGGAGGGAGAGATGGAGGGAGGAGAGATAAAGGTAGGGAGGGACAGAGGGAGGGAGGGACAGGGGGAGGGAGATGGAGAGCAGGAGAGAGGGAGGGAAAGAAAGATGGAAGCAGGGAGAGAGAGAGAGAGAGGGAGGGAGAGAGAGAGATGGAGGGAGGAGAGAGAGGGAGGGAGGGAGTGATCGAGGAGGGAGAGATGGAGGGAAGGAAGGAAGGCAGAAGGGAAAGAGGGAGGGAGGGAGCAAGGGAGAGGAAAAGAGAAGAAAGGAGGGAGAGAGAGAGGGAGGGGAGGTAGATAGAGGGAGGGAGGGAGGCAGAGAGGGAGGTTGTGTGAGTAGGAGGGATAAGAGGGGGCCCATATGCTCTCGCATTCCCATGCTGGTATAGGTCGCCCCTGTTCCAGAGAAAACAGCCTGCTGCATGGATTATCCTGCAGCACGGAGCGATAGAGACACACCTACCTCCATTTCACACATTTACCGCCGCAGATTCCAGTCCCGGCTTAGTAGTCCTTTGCTGACACCATCATGCTTTTGTATTGACCCAGCTGGATCACCGGTCAATGGAGGGCTGTAGGTTTCCATGGAAACTGCAGCCATCAGTCACCCCTCTGACACATTGTGCAGGACAGGATCTTGATATGTTATGCGGAGCCATACTTCTCCTTGGGTTGGACCCATTCTCTTTCCTTTATATTCCTCTTCCTCTGCTTTGGTATATTGTAGCTTTGTTATTCCGTTCATATATTAGAAATATTCAAAATTAAAAATTATTTCAATTTGTATTAGTAGTAGTAGAATGATACAGTAGCAGTAGTAATGTAAGCATAGTCATAATAGTGTCATCATCACCATCATCATCATCATCATCATCATCATCATCATCATCATCATCATCATATGTCTGTGTATCTGACAGCATACCCCCCTTCCCTGAAGATGATGTTGATGATGATGATGATGATCGTCATCATAAGTCTTTGATCTAACAGCCAGCCAGCCCCCCCCTCCCTGTGTCGCCGGGTGAAAGTGATGATGATGATGATCATCACCATCATCATCGTCATCATCTCATCGTCATCATTATAAGTCTTTGATCTGACAGCCTGCCCCCCCGTGTCTCCAGGTCAAGGTGATGATGCGGATCTGCCCGTCCCTGGAGGCGGGCGACTCCGGGTCCGAGTCCGGGTCCTTCCTGAAGGTGGACAGCAGGAAGAAGCAGCTGACCCTGTACGACTCGGCCTCCAGCCCCCACTCCCTCTCCAGCCACCGCCGCGCCGCCACCGTGGCCGTCCCCAAGATATTCGCCTTTGACGCGGTGTTTACCCAGGATGCATCTCAAGTAAGTCGTCACCGCGATACGGACCCATCCACGCCCACCCTGGGGATATATATATTCTCACACTATAGGGCTATATTTAAATGTGATCTAACACATGCATAGGCCGTTGGGCAGGGCAGCAAGGTGTTAATCTCAGAAGGGCAGAGGGGGGGGTCACGCCATGGTGGGGCTGAGCCTGCAGAGCTTAGGGGAAGAGCATGGTGCTCTGGGAACTCTGGGAATAGGAGGTGGGTGCATTTTTCCCAGCGTTGGTCTAACAGCTGGGCTTTCAAGTCATGGGAATGACATTACATTGATACCAGTTATAGCTACCACATGTAGGGACTGGCTGGCCTTAATCCTGCCATTGATTCAGACAAGCCATGTTTAGTAGGATACAAAACTATTAGGAGGCAGTCGTTTTAAAAGAGCGATGGATGTTGACTGTTGCTTCGTTCAGTTGTGGCTGCTTGGTTGCATAAATATATTTCAGAGGATGCATTAGATCAATCCCAAAAAAGAAGTATTAGAACAAACATACGTATGTGCTATATGATAGGTTTGTCTTGAGTAAAACAAAGAGGGGACAGAATACTTAAGGCTATCCAATGAGGGTCCAATGAGGGCACCACCAGAATCTCTTCTGGCTTTCATTAGCTGTTTTGACATTGACCTGTAATCACGGAGCAGACTTTGCTTTTATCCAAAGCATCTTACAAGGGAGGCTGAAAGCAATCAAGGCCTCCGATCAAAATATGAGTAGCTAAAATAAAACCCAAGAGATGCACAACCCACATTTAAAAATCAACTGGGCTAGAGTGTAGCAGAGTTCAGAGATGAACGGAGACTGCTGCCCAGCCTGCTCCTCCAGTAAGTGCTGGCTGCGGGCCTTGGTGCTGCTGGAAGCCCAGGCCCTTTGGCTGCTAACTAGAGCCACAGGGAGAGCACCGCTGGTGGCTAACAGCTAGCTGTTGTGCGCTAAAAGGCCTTGTTTGCTGTGTGATGTATGGGAGGAGGAGACCACCGCTGCACAAACCCTGGCCCCCAGAGGAACCCAGCGCGCAAACAGATTGCAAAACATGAGCCGCGTGTTGCAACACACTAGATCACACGGGCGCGCACACACATATATGAACGACTATCACAAAGACATGCACACACGCACGCATGCAGGCACACACGTGCACACCCGCACGTGCATGCACACACAATACACACTTTCACATGCACACACAAAAACCACAGACATAATGAGAATTCCTACCCATGTTTGCATATTTTCAAAGACGATGATCAACTACAGCAAATATTTTGTTTTTTTGCGAAAATGTATCAGACAGTGTCGAATCATGACAAATCCGTAAAAGCATACATTATCTACAGTCTTCAGTTGTAGCTGTCATTAACCCAGCAGAGCAAATACTTTATTCATGGTGCATTGTGTAGATGGAGTGTAACACGCGCGCGTGTGTGTGTGTCTCCAGGTGGAGGTTTGCTCAGGGACCGTGGCAGAGGTGCTCCAGTCGGTGGTGAATGGTGCGGACGGCTGCATCTTCTGCTTCGGCCACGTCAAGCTCGGTAGGCCCCCCCACCCCGCCCCGCTCCCAGATCACAGCACGGCCTTTGTGTTAGCCAATGAAAACTCTCTGTAGCCTTTGTTAGCACCTCCCAATGTCCACAATGGGCTTAGTGGTGGTGGGTGCTGGTGTGTGTCAGAGAAAGCAACATGGATGGTGGTTGTGTGTGTGTGTGTGTATGTGCGTGTGTGTGTGTGTGTGTGTGAATTGTGAATCAAGCCTTCGGGGGCTCAGGTCGGTAATTAAAGCGGTAGTCATTGACCTGGCCTCTAACCACGGTGGCTAGTTCTCCTGCTGCCGTTGCCATTGGCTGTAATTCCTCACCGCCTGACAGCCTATCCGTGCGTTTCATCCTGCCCTTTGATTTTCTTTTACTGGGTGCACCCTTTTAAAATTCATACCTCATCATGTTTTGTAAATCTTTGCACAATGTATTTGTTGCGTGTGATACTGCTCCCACGACCCTTTCACTCGGAGAAGGATGCAAACTCGCACGGGGGTCGGCTTTGCTCACGAGGTAGAGCGGGGCGACTTGTAACCGGTAGGTTGCTAGTTCGATCCCCGGCTCCTCCTAGCTGAGCGTCGAGGTGTCCCTGAGCCAGACACCTCAACTGCTCCTGACGAGCTGGCTGTCGCCTTGCATGGTTGCCTCCTCCCCCGTCAGTGTGTGAATGTGTTCCTGAACCGTCGCTTTGGATAAAGGCATCTGCTAAATGCCCTAAATGTAAATGTGTTGCTCCCCAGCTCCCAAACACTAACAGCGACTAATCATATCCCCAGGCAAGACGTACACCATGCTGGGCAAGGACGGCTCGGCCCAGAGCCTGGGGGTGGTGCCCTGCGCCATCTCCTGGCTCTTCAAGCTGATCACGGAGCGCAAGGAGAAGGCGGCCACGCGCTTCTCGGTGCGAGTCTCCGCCGTGGAGATCTTCGGGAAGGACGAGGAGCTGAAGGACCTGCTGTCCGAGGTGTCCACTGCGGGCAGCGCGCAGGACGGCCAGACCCCCGGGATCAACCTCAGCGAGGACCCCATCTGTGGCACTCAGGTGAGGGGACACTGGGAGGACCTGGGGCTGCCATTGATTCTTTGATCTCTCTCGCTCTCGCGCGCATTCGCTCGCTCTCGCGCTTTCGCTCTTTCTTTCCAGTTTAGTTTAGTTTCCACTTTCCATCTTTCTCTCTCGCTCTCTTATTATCTTATTCTCTCCTTATTTCCCTCTCTCTCTCTCTCTTCTCTGTCTCTGTCTCTGTCTCTCTCTCTCTCTCCCTCACTCTCTCCGTCTCTCCCTCTGTCATATTGTCTATGTATTAGTGTGCCTATTGATCCAATCCATACCGCAGTCTATCATCCAGCCCACGGAGTCTTTGCCTTTTGCCTTTGTGTTTGTTTTTCATCGTCTCACCATTCTCCAGTCCGTCTGGTGCCCTGCGTCGACCTGCCGCTGTAATCCTTTGCTTTGTGTTTTCCCTCCAACGTTATCCCTGCTATTGATGGCTCCCTCCGCAGCCTCACTCTGATGATTACTGTTAGAATCCATCAGCTTTTACTACCCCTGTGTCGGGGCTGGCCCCTCACAAACACAATAGCTGGAGGTGTTTTTGGGGGGGTATTTCTGAGGGGGGTGCAGCGTGCGGGGTTCTGAAGGCGCTGGCAGGTGTTGCCGTCAGATGTTGTTTTTTGGGGGGAACCATGTGGACTGGGACTTCAAAGGCGGCTGGGCTCCTCTGAAGCTCTCTGCTCGGTCTTTGCTGTCTCTTTTAGGGCGCCTTCTTCCAACCCTCCTCTATCTTCCTCTTTGTTGTCTGCCACCTCCATCCTCTCACCGTGGAGCGGTGATGGACGTGCCCCGGCCTACTGCTCCCCATCACCCCCTTCCTAATCCCCCTCCCAGCGTGCATATCTGTTGCTTTTCATTGCCCACGAGACCCAATATAACGGGCAGGAAACGTGTGGCTGGCTCCAATTAGCCAGCTCCCACAGCTCCCAAGCCTTCCTCCTCTGTATCCCGCTCAGCCTCATGTCTCCCTGATCCAATGCTGGCCACGTCTCAAACACACACACACTCACCTTGAGGATCTTCCTTGTCTTTGCTCCGTCCCTCCTCCAACCCCCACCCTCCACCCCCCTCCCCCAAACAGCTCCAGAACCAGAGCGAGCTCCGTGCCCCCACGGCCGAGAGGGCTGCCTTCCTCCTGGACGCCGCCATGGAAGCCCGCAGCACCAACCGGGCGGACGCCGGCGAGGAGGAGCGCCGCAACTCCCACATGCTGTTCACGCTGCACGTGTACCAGTACCGCATGGAGAAGAGCGGCAAGGGAGGCAGTGAGTACACAACCGTCGGCTGTGTTTTTAGTGGTCGGAAGTGCTTTTATCTGCAAAAGGAGGAGAGCAGTTCCAACCCGGTTGTTACCTTTAGCTGAAGCACCCTCTGGAGGGCCTTGCAGGAGGGATGGCGTTGTGGGCCCATTTGATGCCATTATGCAGTGTCCTTGCCTGTGGAGGCAACGGAGTGAACTGCCTGCCGCGACGGCAAACTACCAAAGTGGATATCCACTTTGTGTCGTCTTTTATGTTGCACGCGGCAGGCCCCTATGCAGCCGGTTTGTCCTTGTACTTTACATTGTAAATGTGGATTTATCGTTCCCCTTAATTAGGATCTGAACACCACTCATGCACACTTTGTGTGCTCTCTGTATGGCATACGTCTTTGTACTTGTGTGTGCCCGTGTTACACTTATTAACAATAATGAGACTTGATGACAAACACAAGAGAGTGCTCTGTAATCAGTTAATTATAGATCTAATGCACTAGATAATCAGAAGCACTTTCAGTAATGTTGGCTCTGAACACTTATTTGGTGTAATGGATTGTGTTTCAGCATGAATTCCTCGATCAGTGAGTTCTTATTATTTCTCTTGGAGTGTGAACCGCCTCCTATGGCCCCGATAACCGTAAAGTTATTTATTGGAGGCTAGACAGCATAAGTAAAAAATAAATAACTCCGGTCTCCATGTTCAATGTTTATGGGTTCTGGCCTGTGCAAGAAAAAAGAAAACTGTTGGCGTTCATGCGTTGCACTTCTGCCTCAAAGTAATAAGTGTGTGAATCAGTCAATTTCCAAGTCATGCCCATGTGAGCTTAATGGTTTTCTCCTCTTGCTGCATAACCCCAGAACTCATTGTTTTCTTACAAGTCATGTGGAACTACACATTAGTCAGGCGCACAACAAAGTGTAGCTACAAATGTATTTTCTTAATCTTTTAGCCTCTTTATTATTTTAGACTCCATCATCAGATATTCTGCTGTGATGTCTATGATGACTAACTACGATGACTGTGAGTGCTCCCTATTTAAATGACATAGGAGGCCCCTGCCTCTTTCTCCCACACCTGTGGCTGAGCTAGTCCCCTAAAGGCTGGCCTACTCACATTTACACTCCAAAGGTTATCCAAAGGGACTTACAACCATGCAAGGCGACAGCCAGCTCATCAGGAGCAGTGAGGGTTTGGTGTCTTGTTCAGGGACACCTCAACACTCAGCTAGGAGGAGCTGGGGATAAAACTAGCAACTTCAGGTGACATGGCAACCCACTCTACCTTCTGAGCTAATCCTACCCCATAGGTCAGGCTCACCTTACAGGATTGTTTCAGCCCCGGCACCCCCAAGCTCCAGTTGTCCCACTGCGGTATGCGCTGTCCTCTGCGTGGGGAGTGTCCGCACCAAAGTCACCACCTCATCTGCTCTCCCCTCAGTGTCCGGTGGGCGGAGCCGGCTGCACCTCATAGACCTGGGGAGCTGCGAGAAGGACCTGAGCAAGAGCCGGGACGGCGGGGGAGGCCTGTGTCTGTCTCTCAACGCCCTGGGCAACGTCATCATGGCTCTAGCCAACGGAGCCAAGCATGTACCTTATAGGTAAGAACACCAATGTCCTTTTTATTTACTGCGGTTATTTGTGTCTAATCTAGATTTATCTGGAAGGTCGCTGCTCATGCCTTCGGAGTGTACGTCTCACTTCCATGAACGCGGTTTGAAGGCTGTTTCAAATTATATCTTGAATACGATTTGAGTGGGCCCTTCAGTTTTTTTTCATGACTTTGCACCCGCTGAAGCATCGCTCGACTAATTGTGATATTTATTGTGTGAACACCAATCCAGGGACAGCAAGCTGACCATGCTGCTCAGGGAGTCCCTGGGGAACATCAACTGCAGGACCACCATGATCGCTCACATCTCAGACTCCCCGGCCCACTACGCCGACTCCCTCAACACCATCCAGCTGGCCTCCCGCATCCACCGCATGAGGAAGAAGAAGACGAAGGTACGGGGGGGAAACCACTAAACCCAGAGCAAACATGTTACTCACATCAGGGGGGGGGGGCTGCGGCAGTTTCAGTTTCCATGGAAAGTGCATGATTCACTGATATACCACCGATATGAGTACCATATCAGTTATGCTGCAGCCCTTTCAGTTTCCATGGAAAGTCTTGAACCACATGTTCCTGGAATCGCAATACAAGGTTTATTTTACTTCAACGCAAGCAAGAAGCGATGCTGTAGTAATCCTACCTTTCTATTTATTTAATTATCCAATGCAGAGTTATATTTGTATGTTATTAATGGTGCTGCAAGAGCATTTGGTTCTCTACCGTGCACAAAGAGAAATCAATGCATGGATTAAATTGACTGACACTGCACACTTCAATGTCTTCTTCCTCTGTATCTTTGAGCTCATTATTGTATGAATATATGCTTCTTCAAATCAAAGTTTATTAGCCCTATAATTCAGGGCTAGTTCTTATTTCTCCACCCACTCCTTAACAGCTAATCATGTGATCAATACTTCCTGCCTAAGGATCTGTGTAATGCATTCCTCAGATTAGGGAAATATAGGCCTCAGATAATTAGTTGGAATGACTGCATGTATTTATTTAGTATTGGTCGGAGGCAGTATTATAATGAAGTTCACTCACAGTGCAATACATATTATTGACATTCATTCCTGTATGGCTATTGACGTGCACTTTTAGCCTTTCGGAATGTATTGACCGGTTCAATTTCAGAGAAATTTATATCTGTTTTGTAATTGATTTTGTCCAACAAGGGATTATGATAATGTTAATTGCAAAAACTATTGCCACATTTTTTGCTTATGTGATACAACCCAACCTCCCATGCACATGTAAACAAATAGTGAGGTCCCTTCTATCCTCTGCTTCGCAGTATGCATCCAGTTCCTCCGGTGGGGAGAGCTCCTGCGAGGAGGGCAGGATCCGCCGGCCTCCCCATCTCAGGCCCTTCCACCCCCGGACCGTGGCTCTGGACCCAGACCTGCCCTCCTTCCTCAGTGACCAAGAATACTCCTCCAGCAGCGAGCAGTCCTGTGATACCGTGATCTACGTGGGGCCCGGAGGAGCTGCTATCTCAGACCGGGAGCTGAGCGACAACGAAGGCCCCCCTGCCTTTGTTCCAATCATTCCCTCTCTGAACAGAAGGAGGTCTACGAGAGACGGCCCTTTCGACAGAGACCACTTTTTCAAATGCAACACATTTGCAGAGCTGCAGGAGAGGCTGGAGTGCATTGACGGCAGTGAGGAGCCCACTGCTTTTGTCGGGGAAGGCAAGGGGAACCAGGGCAGCCCCAAGATGGACAAGCCTAAGGAGGGTTCAGGGAATAGTCCCTTGAAGATGATTGCTAATGATTCCTCTCAAGAAAGCGTCTCACCCAGGCCGTCTCCTAAGGCTGTGGCCGCTCCGTCAGTCAGCAACCCTGAGCCTAAATCTAAACCAGACAATGCCCAAAGGCCATGCATCCCCGTGGAAAGTGTGCCATCTGACAGTGTTCAGAGTATGTGTAGGACCAGTGCTGATGGCGAGAAGATCTTGTTGTCTGGAAATCCAACCAGCCCGAGCAAACAGGGTGGCGCTGCAGCTGCTATCTCAGAGCCCGTAGTGAGGGAGAAGGTGTTCTTCAACAAGAAGCCCCTGCCAAAGCCAGCTCCACCCCCTCCCCAGCAAAATGACCACAGAGACAATGAGGAACGCTGCAGTACCAGAATGCCTCCTGTCGGAATGAGCTACCAAGGTGGGAAAAAGGGGGATTCGTTCACCTCCCACATGGGCAGGACACCCTTGGAGCTGTGCCAGATGCGGCCCACCCTGAGAGAGAGGTGTTTGGATCGAGACATCCTCAGAGCCACGGTCACCCTCCAGCAGCCGGTGGAGCTGAACGGAGAGGACGAGCTGGTGTTCACCGTGGTGGAGGAGCTGGCCATAGGCAGCATTGTAGACAGGGGCCGGCCCTCGAGCATCATCAGCTTTAACAGCGATTGTTCCCTGCAGGCCCTGGCCTCTGGCTCCCGGCCGGTCAGCATCATCAGCAGCATCAACGATGAGTTTGATGCGTACACCTTAGCCGCCGGAGGGTCAGAGGTTCACATGGAGCCGGGTTCACCGTACCAGGAGGAGGCGATGGTGTGCATGGCTAGCAGGGGCTCGTCCATCAGCTCCTGGCTGAGTGAGGTGAGCGTGTGCACAGTGGAGAGCGAAGGCGCTCACTCCACAGATGTCTTTCTACCACAGGCCAAACACGTGGGACCTGAGGGAACCTTTTACCTGGACTCTCTTGGTATGTTCCATTGTGAGCCATCCCCCAGAGAGGCCAAGGGCTCCTTCAACGACAGTGGCTTCAGTTTCTCCGACGTTGACAGTGACAGCGCGGCGTCAGGCAAGTTATCCCTGACAAAGTGTCCTCCGACTCCTCAGTCAGCGAAAGGGTCACCGAAGTACACATCCAAAATAACTAAAGCTCAATCTCTTAGTTCCTCTGAGCCCTCACAAGGTCCCTCTACAGTCCACTCCAGTCTTCCCAGGAAAATTAAACCTACCTCATCCATTTCCCATAATAGCAGTAGCCACAGTAGTAGTAGGGAGGCTCTGGGTAAGGACTCCAGGCAAGAGAACCCCTGGCATCGCATAGACAACCACTCAGAACCCCAGTTGTCTGAGCCCCCTATCACCAGCAGGTTCATCAAAAACCCAGCGAGTGGCATCCCGTCCCGCAAAACACCTATCAGCAGCAACAGCGTACCTCGTCCACCCAAGGTCCAGGGTTCAACCTCATCCCAAAGGGTGGTCGATGGCTGTGAGAAGTCGGCCAGTAGGAAGACCGAACCCCCAAGCAAAATGCCTCTGCTCAGGCGAGGTGCCACCACCTTGGGGACTGTGCCTGTCATCCATGCCTCAACAGAGTCCAAGGGGAAACAGGATATCCATGGATCTACCAGTAGCCTGAAGTATTCCTCTCTCGGGAAACACAGCAAAGCAAACACACAGAAAGCCAGCGCTCTCCCAAGGCCTGGTGGCATTTCCCCTCCTCCCCCTCCGGTCCGAAAGTCCAGTCTTGACCAGAAGAACAAGACTCTGCTACCCCAAAGTGCCTTAAGGTTAGCCTATGGGGAGGCAGGGATGACCTCGTCATTGCGGTCATTGGTCTCAGAGGATGAGCTGGAGGTCCGCTGCAGGGGAGACATCAACAGCTTCAAAACCTCCAGTCTGAAGTCGGACATCTCCACCACCAAAATTACCTCAAGCCTGAAGGCCAGAGGCCCCAGAGGAGACAGCGGGCTACATTACGGCAGTCACATGTCTCTAGAGAGGTGTGACAACCTGTCCCTATCAGGTTCAAGACCAGCTCTCAGTAGGGAAAACAGTGGGGCCAGTTTGGGGAGCAGCAGCAGTAGTAAGTCCAGCAGGTCTATTCCACGCTTTGGGATTTCTAGCTCATCAAGCACTCCCATCGCTACCTCCCCACCATCCCCATGCGGAAGCCCCGGAGGGATCGGTAAACCTTGGCAGGCGAAAGCAAGCGTTAACCCCAGGACGTTAGGAGTGACGAATGTAAATAAGGCTCGCTCACTGTCTGCCAGCAATTCTAAAGGTCTGAGCTCCTCCACCAAGTCATTAGCACAACCAGTGACCAAAGGTGCCAACGCTAACCTGCCTCCATCCGGAAGGACCTCGGCCACCAGGACCACCACTACCGCAGTCAGCAGCAAGCCCGGGAGGGGCACCATTATGGGCACCAAGCAGGCCATCAGGGCCGCCAACAGCCGGGTGAGCGAGCTGGCGTCGAGCACCACGTCGGGCAAGCACGTCCGCGCGTCGGGAGACTCGGACAGCGGGAACGACAGCGGGGTGAACGTTGGGGACGACAAGACCCCCGCCGCCGTGCTGCCCTCCCCCTACAGTAAGATCACGGCTCCCAGGAGGCCGCAGCGTTACAGCAGCGGCCACGGCAGTGACAACAGCAGCGTGCTGAGCGGGGAGCTCCCTCCGGCCATGGGCCGCACCGCCCTCTTCTACCACAGCGGCGGCAGCAGCGGCTACGAGAGCATGATCCGCGACAGCGAGGCTACGGGCAGCGCCTCGTCGGCCCTGGACTCGATGAGCGAGAGCGGGATGTCGTCAGGACGAATGAGGAGCTCCAAGCCCCCCAAGAAAAGGTCTAACGGTGAGGAAGCAACCTGTTTGAATATATATTGATGTATATATCTAGAACCTACATTATCTGATAGCACACCTTTGCTACATTAATATGCAGCAATGTCGATGGGTTATTGTTGAGTAGATCAAAATGAATAGATCCATCGCTGCTCTGCGCTGAATACATTAATCCGTTCTCATAGGACAGACACAGGTGCTGAATTACTTTATTTTAACTTAATTTTATTCATCAGGATATGCGCTATAATTATATTCTGCATATTTTGATCGAATAGAATGACTTGAATATAGAGTGTTGGTTTCAGTGCGAGATTTTTGTCTGCAGCAAACCAACCTTTTGAATTTGTTTATACTGTGGAGCTAGAAAATCAGGAGTCATGAAGCCCTTATAAATATGTAATCAACATAACACAGCAGGCCCGCCTAGAGCCTCATACGACTCTCAACATCAACATCTCCGAGCGAGGCTCATACATATTTACAGACAATGGCCAGCAAATACCATTATTGTATTTCTGCTCTATAACTGTCTGTGGTGCTTGGTTCCTGTAGGCTTCCAAAGGAGACGGCTAATCCCTGCACCCATGCCAGACACATCTTCCCTGGGGAAGAAAGCTGGCACGGCGGGCCAGTGGGTGGATCTACCCCCTATGTCCGGGCCGTTGAAGGAACCTTTTGAGATTAAGGTGTATGAGATAGACGACGTGGAAAGACTCCAAAGACGGAGACAGGAGGAAATAGCAGAGGTGAGCAGAGGGGACGATTTTGGCTTGTTCTCCGTGAGTGACCAGGGGCGTCACATGTCTGAAGTTATTTTAGATCTCCCAAAACACTATCTCAGGATTTAACACATCCTATTGCAATGCAGAGCCACGGCCATGCTCTACATGTGCGACATTGATTCCATACGTGCTCCACATACGACACGATGGCTTACATTGTGGGAAAGTCTTCACTGACTCCTTCCCAGAAACTTATTAAAGTACAAGACAGGAAAAATGTGTCTCAGACGTCTGACCTTAAGTCTGCCTGGTAGCAAATCCTAGGGTTAGTGTCTGGGACCAGAGCTCGAGGCTTGGGATTCTGCCAGAGCTTCCCAGGAATGTGGAAAGATCAGCAGGCAATTACTGTCTGGGTCTAATTGGGATTGAAAGGCTGTGTCCCGGTGGCTGGCGCTCACTGGCGGTTACGGATCGGGAACAGAAGTGTGAGAGGAACGACAGCAAAGTTTAGTGTTCAAGAAAGAAATGTTGGATGAAGGCACGCCTGCCACTTCCACCAGCCCCTGTTAGCCGTTCAGCTGAGCTCGTATCTGGGCGCTTGGCTCTTTATGGCCTGCTCCTCTCCAGTGGGCCATTAACTGCACCGGCAAGTCAGGCAGTGAGAGAAGGACTTGTTAAGAGGACATATTAAACCCCCTGGATCGTCGTTTGATTCACTCTCAATTAGCTAATGATGATTTACAATGTCCTTTCCAGGCATCCCTGGTTGAGTGGCTCAGAAAGACACAGCTTTAGCCTAGACCGTCTCATCATCACAAAACTAGTGATAGAATCGTGTGCAAATACATTTCAGCGAGTGTATTCATACACAGTGCACTCATGCTGTTTATACTTGTCATTATGTTTATTTTGTAACGTGCAAATTAGATGAAAAATATGTCAATTTGTTTCTTCTCTCTTTCAGCAACCATTTCAGGATGTTGAAAAGGTACGCATTACATTATTATGGTTTTAATTTTCCATTTGTCATACTGTACGTTTCTAGGTCAGTTTATCGTCCTCCAACGTAATGGGCTTCAGTTAAAAAAATGATATTCAGGAAACGAGGAAATACTAAATCAAGCTAAACGATAGGTTAGGCATGTCCGACCCCATCCCCCTCCAGCGTCTCACCGTGCTCGTGTTCCCCCCTCAGGGCCTGCAGTACTTTAACAGTAAGCTGAAGGTTCTGGAGAGAAGGCAGCAGCAGGTGAAGGAGCTTCGGGTAAAACATGAGGCATTGTGGGAGGAGCTGGAAGACACCAAAGCTCGACTGATGATGGACCCCAGGAAGTGGATCGGAGAGTGTGAGTACCTCCTTCTTTCGAACGTGGTTGCAGAATCAGGTTGACTACATGTTGTGTGTATTAGGAAATTTGGTTGAAGTGCTAGCATGGGACTAAACAGCCTTCGTGCCTTTTTGCTTTGATAGTCGAGGTGGACCAGGATCTGGACAAAGAATCCGCAGACTACCTGGAGGCCTTGGTGGAGGCGACAGAAGAGCTGGAATTCTGCGTCAACCTATGCAAGGCCCGCGTGATGATGGTGACGTGCTTCGACATCAGCACGCCGGCGGCAGTGGTGGCGGCGGCGGTCGTAAGAGAAGGTCCCTGTGAAGTAGGAGTCTAAGGAGAGAAGAGGAAGAAGAAGGAGAAGGAGGAGGTATGGAGGAGCCAGGAAGAGAAAGTGAGGAAGGATGAAGAAATGTAGCAGCCAGTGAATAGATACTTACTGGAATGAAAAGAATGCTTTGAAAAGGGCAACACCCCCATTCCCAATCAGCGTGTGAGTCTTTGCATGGATGCAGAGAGAATTTCAACAACTTAGCTGCAGTGCCTCGTTTTCTATAGTGCGTTGTAAATGGAGAGAAACGTGTGCACAAATGCTGTTGTCCGCATGGCAAACGAGTGGCCATCATTTACCCAAAAGTCAATGAACAACAAACCAGAAGTGCCTTCTTTACTTGTCTTGTTGTGAGTCTTTCTTTTAGTTTTTTTTATGGGGGGCAGGTATCCTGATTAGCATATCCAACTCCGATCATATTCCTTTTAAAAACAAAAAGGTTTTTATACTGCATTGTATAGTGTATTTATATGATTATGTGGTGTGTACAAATTCATTTTTAGGTTAAAAAAAAATCTAAAAAGAAGAAAAAAAGATGGCGATACGGTAATGCTATTGCTCTCTCTGCCTTTTCTCATGTTTCAAACCTCAGTCAGCATTTGTTCCATGTCCATCCAGCCTCTTGCGCCTTATGTTCTATCTCTGGTTCTATCGTTTTCTAGCCTTTTTTTCTACACCGGCCTGGGTTATATTTTCAAGGACTATAGTTGCTGTTGATCACTCATCCACTGCCAGCTGGGCTGGGGAGGCTCGCGAGGATGGAGTGAATGTGTTCTCCCCTCCAGTTGCCTTGATCCAATGGGTCTCTGTGGACGCACTTAGCTAAAGCAGCAGTTAGGTGGCGGGGGGGTCACTCAGGCGTGGGTCGGCCATGTTTTCTTCCTAACTGAAAGTGTGGGAATAAAACAAAACATATCAGTCATCGTTCGTTGTTAAACGTGATTTAACTGTTCACTTTGCTGCCACACTTTCCAGTTAGAGTAAACAGCAACGCTCGCGTTGGCAAGCTAACCTTGATGATGGGAATTAATTTGCGCTCACAGCAGTGCTCGTTAGCATGCCCAGTTGTACCACTAACTGATTCTGGACCGGGTTCTGCATTGACTATATTCACAATACAAGGAACATTGATTAGCATCTGCTGGGCCTTTTTCTAGTGTTCTCTCTGGAGCGGTGCTGAATCTTTGGTTCTATGCATACCATTATATTCACTCTCACTACTTATGAACCTCAATGGGAATATGTAGACAGCAGTGTGTCACAGCCTATTACCCCCTCTGAGCGTGAGCAGAAGCACACCAACTTGCAAGTTACATCCTCCCAATTATTTTCTTTCTCATGGCCGTTTTAATGTGTTCAGTGTCTCAATCAAAGACTCCAAAAAATGTGTCGAAGGAGATTGCTGTGAAATGGTGCAATGTGTCATTACCAACAACTGCGATGGTCGAGGTTTAGCAGAGCTCAATCATTATATCGGCTCTTTGCAGCTGCTAGAATTTGCCCGGTTTTATTCCAAATGGATGATGATGAATGATACAATTAAAAAGGATGTTGTGGAATTCGGGTATTTAGAATAACAAAATGATTTTGTTGTATTTGGATGGGTACCAATTTCTAAAACTATGACAGTCGCATTTTTTTTCCTTTACTTTACTTTGTAATACCTTCTCAGGCCCTCTTTGAAGATGCTGCTTGGGATTTTTTTAATCATTTTTAATACTGTTGTACTCCAATTTTACCATTCAAATTTTTGTATAATAACCTCTGTTTTCACTATTGTAGGGTAAAGCTCATAAATTAAATTACTATTATCCAACAGAGACCTTTTTTTCCAAGAAATTATTGTATGTGAGGTCATATTTCATATCGATACCCATATTTTCAAATATCATTGGTTTTTTATAGGATTTTTCAAATCCTGTGTATAAATGTATGATATGGCAGCTTGTGTTTTACAGTACCTGTGAATAAAATGTCTCTTCTTAACGATGACACAAAGTGTGATATTTTTTGTCTGGCCATTTTAAAGATAAATATGTGTGTGTCAAAGCTAAGGGATTGTTGTGATTAGAGCGAATGACTCGAGGGCTCTGATATCATCAGTTCTCAGAACGTTTACTGCAGAGGACCGCTACGGAAGAAATATTCGTCATGTATACCGTAAAAGTAGAGCCACACAATGATTTTCACACAGTTGTCACTTTTAGACCTTCAGGCTGACTATAGGAAATTGGAAAAGCAGCAGGCACATATGTCTGGTTCTAGGTCAAGGTTAGCTTGTTTTGCAGACTCAAAGCAGAGTTATGGACCGAATGAAATGACTTCGATCTTTCAAGGGAGAGCATTCTCCTTCGGAAGTAGAGATGGTTTAATCAAGAAAACGTCTTACCTCCTCCGGTTTTTCATTTTATAACTCGTATTTTAAATATGATATAACTGCAGCCAGAGTCAATTTAAAGTTACAGGACATAATATTTGTCTTATTAAATATATGACTTGATCAAGGGGCTTGTTAATTAGCAAATGCTCCAAAGGTAAATCTGCAGATCTGGAACCAGTTTATCAATGCCACCTAAATGTGTTCTCAAGCACAGCAACACGTAAGTATATCCAAAGTCGATCCAACAAATGCGTGTGTTTTCCAAACTCATTAAGTGCCATGCAAAGCAGCCCAGCGGGCATCATATTGGAATTAGTATTCTCAGAGTCTTCTATGTTCAGAGGTTTGGCACACACACTGTAATTGCCCACGTGACAAGTCACTCAAGACCCATGGCAGCTCTGATGGCTCCGCACCGTTCCTCATAGTTCCTTCCCTTTCTGGCTCCTCCTGGCTACCCGGCCGGACGGAAGTCGGGGCACGGGCGTGCGATTGTGTACCCAGGTCTGCTTGCCCACCGGTCGGCTCCATCTTACGGCAGATCTCGTTGTCTCGGGGCTTCCATCCTATTAGCAGGAAGCCTGCTGTTGGTGGAGAATAGCAATGAGTTCTGGGGGGAGAGAAAGTCACACTCCCACCATGCAGCCATTCTCCCAATGCTCACCACCCCCATCCCCCCTGCCCTCCCTTTTCCTGCCTTGGAAGTTTCCTCAGCGTTCGTATTTATGTTCCTCTACTCTATTAGCATGCTGCCAACCTCTCAGGATTGATTGTTTTCCTGCATTTCACAAACACAATCTAATTGAATGGCTGTCATCACCCAGCCATTCTGCCTCAACACGAATCCCAAATCAATTTAATATGCATCCTGTACTTTCTCTGTTTCTTTTTCCATTCCACTTTGGCTTCGGTCGTACCCGTATGCCGCTGGAACACATACGTTCGCTGCTCTCCGCACGGTTTCATTTGTCATTGGCTGTCGTCACGAAGATATACAGTGGAGCAGTGCCAGGAATAATCAACGGCGGGCCCTTTTCCTTGATTCACCGTTGACATTGTAAATAGAAGTCGTTGTGCATCTCTGGGTTCACCGCTCTGCAGAATCCACTGTCCTCCCCAAGCTTGCTCTTCTTTTAAAAGCCCCATAAAGCTGACCCAACGCTGCTACTTATTTGTCGTAATTAAAAGTAGAAGAGAAGCTATGTCAGAAGCTATGGGAGATGTAAGGCCCACATAGGTCTCTATGTTGGCTCAGCAGCGCTGCTTTAGGGGGCTGTAACTATCGATATTTCCTCCCACCCAGTGGATTGCATTAGTGGAGGGTTTGCACGAGCCGGTAGTGTTAGAAAGAGCTGTAAGACGGAGGGTCCCACAGGGTTTTCCTCCTAAGGTTCTGAATGGGTGGCCATACAAGCCCAACACTGGACCGCTGTGCCGAGATAGCACTTAAAACTGTAAATCAAACCAAGCTATTCATTACGGAGCACTGAATTAATTGCAATCCTTGAGACAACTGAAGTGATCTATCGCTTGGTATTTAACCCTATTTACTGTAAACAATGTAGCAAGCAGTGGGGCAAAATGATGCAGGGGAACGGCATGGCGTTACTGTAAAATGTTGACAGGGATAATTAATTCCAATATTGGTATAAATTGCATCCCCCCCCCCCCCCCCCCCCCCACCCTTCCTCTGGCATTGTGAACCCAACGAACCACGCCATTTAGCCAATTAGCACAAAGCATCTCCTGGACCTCCCAAAGTCATCCAGCAGACCTGGTGGCCTGGGTACTAATGCAGAGCCGCAGGGGATCCGTCCTCACAAGGGGATGTGGTGGCCCATCAGCCATCACAGTGTGCACAAGTGTGCGTCATGAATGCATGTGTGTGTTCCTTTGTGTGTCTGTGTGTGTCTTTCTGTCCACAGCAAATAGTTAACGGCTGGTGTGTGTGCCAAAGTCATACTCAAGTTTTGAGATAAAGAATGGACATAAACGAGTTTGCTCTTGTATTCTGCGATAAAGAGTTTGGCCCTTGATTCGGCCGTGTTGACTAATTAAATGCTAATAGTTTGGGCCGCGATCGTGAATGTATCGTGTTTGGCCATAACACGATGCGATGACCTTGTCCCAGGCTGATGAGGGGTGCTGTTTTCTATAGCATATGCACTGACCTTGTTCTAGTCCTGCTGGGGTGTCCCTGGGTCCAGATTGCTTGTAGATAGCGCGTGATTTACATAAAAGCTTTGTTTAGAGACTGTGTTTTAAAATGCTACAAGAATACTGATGTAGGGGAATTAATGTGCAATGAATATTCATGATCTCAATAATAATAATAATATTAAAAAAAGTTCTAAGCAATTTGCGTTTAAAAAAAGGCAGTTCTGCATGCTTGATTAAATCAGTCGGTCAGATTGCGTCTCACTATATTAGGTTAACAACTCTGCCCATTCGAACAGGTCTTTGCTTTACTAAAAGAGGCCAGCCCTTTTCACTATCGGTGGATCGCACCCAAAAGACAAGCAGTCATAAAAAATGTAATCACTCCCATAGTAACACTTACATTTATTTATTTATTTACTCTCTATTTGAATGAAAAAAAGCAAGCTGATAATAGGATGTGTTGTTGCACAGTGGGAGTGACTGCGGAGTCATTCCATCAGGTTGTGCTCACCAGCAGATGGCCTGCAGTGATGAAAAAGACCCCTTTTAATTAGCCTGTCTGAGGACATTTATTCATAACAGACAGCCCACGCAACACTTAGGTTTCATTGACCAGCAGGCGAGCTCTTAGCTGGCTCTGCGCAGCCACCATCTGGTGGACCACAGTACCCGGACACGGGCTCCTCCCTCCACAGTAGGACGCCCCATTGGCTAAAGACACACAAGTGGGACAGTTCTTCTACCAGGCTTCACTTTGTATCTTTTCTGGTCTGTACGAGCATGAGGAAGATAATCCATGACAGTGATGCGTAGATGAAAAAATCTGGTCATAATTCAACTCACTAATTATTTCATGTTTCATCAAAAAAAGTTCTCATTATTAAATCGAGAGATGCCAACCGCCGACAGACTGCCTGCATTCCAATACCCATGCCACCATACTATTTAGTATGCCAAAATAAATGTTTAGTATGTCTCAATAAATAGTATGGAAAATGCAGTTTGCCAAAAAAAAACAAGTGCAGTATGCAAATGCCGTATGCAAAGCCAGCCTAATTGCTGATTGGCACTACGGATTGGCCAATCAGTGAAATCACCTGTAGTACAAGTAAAAATAAAAACTGTGATTTGGGACGCAGCCTGTAACTTAACAAAAGAAGATGGAGAGGGGCACATTCAAAACTCTGAAAGCAACAGGGGTAAATAACTATTTGTAGATATCTATCAAAAGTTAGCTAGACGCTAAAGTAAGTTTAGTGTTAACGTGCTACACTTTTTTTTCTTTTTTTGTCAGTTCTGTTTATAAGGTTAGCATAGTGTTTGCACGTGCTAACGTTAGCTCAGGCATAGCTTTAGAGTTGTTGAATTAAATGTTAAATTTCTTCAAAATAGTATGATTTTATTTGAAGAAAATACATTCATTATATTATCAAATGATTTTAAGTAGCAATAAATCATGTTATGTATGTTTAACTTAAAGTAGTTACTAATAAAGTCAAGTAATGACTTTAAGTAAAGACTACTAATGTAAACTTCATATGTCTACTGCATACAATTAAAGTTCTATGTTAATGCAACTTGAACTATTTAATTTCATTGTGTGTGAAAATTAAATTAGTTGACTTTACTAGAATATCAGGCGGAAAATTTCTGCCTGATATTCTAGTAAAGTCAACTAAATCAGGTTCAAGTAGTTTGAGGGAATGAATACCAAGGTGATGATTGTCACCGGTTCTTTATTGATATTTATGGACATCATCTTGGCATTATGCCAAATGGACATCATGATTCTTCTGATCTCGAATTGTGTTTCTTTTTAGTTGTGTCTGTACTTTTGTTGATTATTTTGTCATCTATTAACTTGTGTCATTTATTTTCTTTTTGGGCTTCAAAAAGCAGTGGCAGCAAGAAAATAAACAATTTGTTTGTATGATTTCCTTTGCTTTATGTGGATTAGATTTATCTTTGTTCAGTTGAATAACTATTCATACGGGTCATTTGAAACATTTGATTTGTTTGCTATACAAAAGGAGCAATGCATTGAACACGTTGAATGAGTACCGTTGTATTTCAACCTTACAATAGCCAGTTCTAAAGCAGTTTTATTAGCCATTTAAAAAAACAGATGCTTTCTGAAATGTATAAAGGGTTATGTCCCTTCATTCGTACTAGAGACAGGACGAGGCAAGGTCACATTGAAGATAAAAACGTCCCGAGATTGCTTGTTAGTGAATAACGTGCTTTCATCTGCTAGAATGTAATTCACTGCGACTTTAAAGACAGTCACTGAACGCGCTGTCGACTGCGAGGCACTTTTAAACGGCGGGTGCTTTGTGCTGTTGGTGTGAAATGCCTTCCTGTCCGCTACTGCTGGCTGAACTATCCGCTACCCATGAGAGGCAAAGCTAATGTGGTTGTGGACCTCTATTGTGTTTTCAGATAAGGTAAATTGAATTCCCTGCATCGAGCGGAGAGGAAAATTATGTGTGTTGGCTCGACTGTCTTTCTGCCGCTCTCCTCCTCTACTGTATTTTTTGTTGCGGAGAGACATTTGATTTCTCAGGGCTTTGATTGCTTTCACAGTTCTTTCATTGCACCTGGGTCATTGTACTGCAATCTCTGTTTGCCATCAATTGCTTTTATGCACAAACAACAACTTTTAAGAGTGAGAGAAACTTTCTAATGCACTCTCAAGCGTTTATGTTGTCGTTCACTCTGCGGTTGAATGCTGCACTTGATGGAATTGTTACACGTGTTTTTATCTCAAGTAAAAACAAAGCAAGCACATACAGCCTTGTCTGCAATATATTCTGAGCCATTTCTGAAAAACGTATTGTTTCATGAAAGATGCAGAAGAACACATACCATGTTTTTAAGATTAATTTGGTTTTCGCCCCCTCCATTGGAAAGAATAGCAACACATTTTCCAGTTCAATTCAAAATTATTGCAATGGTGTCTATCCAACCGAAAAACTCCCACCCCTCCCTTCAGGCGACACTCCAAATCCACTCCCTAAACACATGACTAGCTCGCTAGCTTTAGCACTAGGTCTGCCTAGCCTAGTGGGAGACTCTAGCCGTTTCTCAATACCAAGTACGCGGACTACGTTCTCGTGGACTTGGAAGTACGTACTTGGCAAGTCCGGACTTTCAAGTACAGACTTCCGAGAACGCGAGTACGCACCTGCAATTGGAACAGCAGCGGACTTGATGATGCATTCTGGGATATTTAACGGTCCCAAGTCCACACGAGTCACCTCCGATGCATCCTCGGTAGAACGGCCTCATCGAGAACGCATCGAGAACACTTCCGGGTTTTACGACAGTACTCGCGTTCTCGCGTACTTGGAATTGGAACAGTGCTTGGGCTACCACTGATGACGTTTATCGAGAACGCAAGTACACGAGAACACACGAGAACGCGAATTGAGAAACGGCTTCTGTTTATTCGTGCACAGGTAGCCGGGTAGGTAGGTAGAGACAGCTATGCCATCCAATCATTTCCTTTGGGCTGGAAAAAATTATAGGACAAGCTTATTTCAAGCCTTCAACAGCCACAGATACCAGATTATTTATATTTTTATCATCAGAACCTATTGTCAAGATCCTACTGTTGGGTAATGTTAAGCTGGTGGGTAACTGGTTGTCATGGTAACTGTGGGAGTGGCTCCCTTGATTGGCCTTGATACTGGTCACCTGAGGGATCCAAGATGGCGGATGGTAGCAAGATGGCTGCTGAACAGACAGCATGGTGCCCACACTTTCACTAAAAACCCTCTGAAAGACTATGTGAAGGCTATTCGCCTTAACAAGGACAGCACCAGGATTAGGGATTCCTAAAGGGGGAACGTGACTGCCCCTTTGATGTGTATGTTTGTCAAGTGTTTGTCTATGTTATATGTCAAACCATAACCAAACGGGACAGGCTACTGTTTACCCCAACGCTGGGGCTATCCCTCAACTAGTGAGAAGGACCAGAGCTCTCCAGGAACCCAGGTGAGTCACTGCTCACGTGGCCGGAAGCCTGTCTCTGCCTAGACAGAGAGCCGGTTTGAATATATCAGTGGGGTCGTGACACTATTCATTTATTAATTGCAATAAGGATTTTAAGAATTTTAGAATTTCAACAAATTTGACTAAATAAATTCTAAAATACATTTAGGTTATTTCTGCCCCTCTTTAAAGGTTTTAATAAAACCTTTTCGGTTGTTTCTTTGCAATCACCCTTTAAATTCAGTTATGTTCTCTAGAGGGGACTTGGTGTCGTCCGCCCGACGCTATCTTCATTGTTGCACCCACTCTAGCATGATCAGCCCTCTTGTGAGTAGATTGGGTGCCTGAGGTGGAATAAGTGTAAGGTTAATTACGCTGAATTTAAGGACCAAATAGCTTCTCCCCCCCACCACCACATCCTGGATGCGATGTCCGTCCAAGACACTCGCTGATCAACCAGAAGCTGGCAGCTAGTGTGTCATAGTGACGATTACTGTGATGACGGCTTGTCTGGTGAGAGGAGGATGTCCTGCTGGGTTTACTATTTGGATCTGTTGACAGACTGGCACAATCTCTCTCTCTATGTCTCTCTCTGTGTCTCTCTCTCTCTCTCTCTCTCTGTCTCTGTCTCTCTGTCATTCTGTCTATGTCTCTCTCTCTGTCTCTGTCTTTCTGTCTCTGTGTCTGTCTCTCTCTCATTAGTATCGACAGACAGATGAGACAGTTCATACTTTGATTCCATAATGAACCAGACAATCCTCCCGGTTTTTGTGACTATGTCGTAGGATCGTGCTCTGGAAAATGTATGCAATTATTCATATCAGATTCTGTTTTGGCATTAGGCCTGTATCGGGCCCTACTGTGTGGATCCACTGATGTGTAGCTATTCTACTGGTACTAGTTATATGTGCACACTCTCTACACTCAATTCCTTGTGGGTGTATGTGTGGACCTGATGTGCGGATACGGGGGCCTTTTTTAATCTGGAAACGACAACAGATGGGGCACATCTGGGGATCCAATCGTACCCACATTGCATACCTCATACCCCTGCAAAGGAAGAACAACAGTATACTCCTCTCCTGCTTCAGTGCACTGACACTTAAACACACATTACCCTCATGTGAAGGCTCAATGCTGGGGGGCCTGACCCCGTGACAGCCCCTCATCACTCCGCTGTCTGCACCCGTCCCTGCCCTTACTTTCATCCAGTCGGCTCTCATTAAAAACACACAAGAAGCCCACAGTGGTGGCTCGTCTGGTGAGATGCGCACACACACACACACACACACACACACACACACACACACACACACACACACACATCTGAGACAGTCGACGGGCACACACTTACACACAAACACACACACACACCCACACACAGTGTGGAGTGTGTTGGGATGTGTGCTCTCAGCACCCTGCTAATGAGTGGGATGGAGGAGCATCCCGAGAGGCGATGGGAGACAGATGTGTTGGTGACACACAAGGAACTCATCTTGCTACATTTATGTGCTAGCGAGAACTGGTTACTCTGCTTCCTACTGTCAGAGGTGTGTGTGTGTGTGTGTGTGTGTGTGTGTGTGTGTGTGTGTGTGTGTGTGTGTGTGTGTGTGTGTGTGTGTGTGTGTGTGTGTGTGTGTGTGTGTGTGTGTGTGTGTGTGTGTGTGTGTGTGTTTTAAAGGGACCTGTGGTTATCTCAGGATCCATGGTTGATGACTTTGATGCTGAGACTGTAGGTGTCGTTTTCCTTTGAGGTCTTGGCTTCTTCTCTGGCTGGACCCTCCCTTTATGAGTGTTATGAGTGTGTTTTGCTTGCACAGGTACCCCAGAGAACCAAACCACACAGAGTTGGAATCGACCCGGTTTTAATGAGCGGTCTCAAAGAATGATTCTGTTTGACGAGTTCAAGTTTGCAGGTATTCTTTCTCTTTTAGGTTTTCTTTCCATGGTGCCATAACAGGAATTTGTGCTGTTCTTCGTCATGTCAGTAATGAAAGCAAAAGTCACAGAAAGTCTGTGAAAGTCTGTAAACACAACGTCAAACATCCTTGGCAACGCATGGCTTTTTCCAAGACAGAGACGGAAAGATGTTTCATCAAAAGAGAGTGGTGGTAGTACTGTCTGCTCACACATTCCCCAAGGTGATGTCTATTATTGTGTTTAGTACGTTGTTTCATAGCAACAGAGTTAAAATGGTTTTATTGATCTGCTTGGCAGCAAATTGGGCCTCACCTAGGAGGTATCAATGTTATTCATTTACCACAGGGTGCACTGTGGAGAGGCCTAAACAGACAGGTCTCCCGCGCTTAATTAACACTGCTTACCTGAATAATGTCACACACACGCACGCACATGCACATGCACACACACACACACACACACACACACACACACACCGAGCTGCCCTGGTAATTAGGTGTCAGCTGTTTTAGGGCACTGCTTATTGATTAGGTGGCGATCACTAATAGAAGTTGAACTTCTACTGCCTTCTCTGATTGATTGTAGCTTTCAATGGATGCACACTTCAAATTAAGCCTCAGTTTTTTCTCCATGTGCTTTTTGATACACAGCGATCCATGGCCTCATTGGTATTATGTGTTTTGTCTTCTGATTTGGCAACAAGTGCCTTATTCATATAATTAAACATGGTCCAGTCATTCCTCAGTTTCATTTAGAAATCCCTCGGAAATTAATAGATTTGGCATCCCACTGATTCGGATTCAGGCATTACACTGTTTGCACAGTTTGTAAAACATCCTCTATGTGCTATCCAGAATCTTTGTGCATATTTGTTTATTTATTCTTAATTAGTATTGTATTATTATTATTTGTACATGCCCACAGTGGCTACACCACATTTGTTCCCCCGGTATCTAAATATGTGGGCTGGAATAGATGGTGAAGTATCTACTTTGTACTAAATACAGCCTGTGATAAACCAGCAACCATGGCATCCGATGTCGTGTGTATCACCATCGCTAATACCTTCTAGCTGTGCTCTCCTAGCTGTGACTGAAGTAGCATCAGCAGCAGCACACATACTCAGCTCACGTTTAGTGAGCACTTCACTCCACACTAAACCCGATCACAGGCTCGTCTTTGTCTCTTCCGTGGGACTAATGCTGGTCGTGGGGGGGGGGGGGGGGGGGGGTACTACAGTCAGGTGAACCTTGGCCTCAAGCAAGCTAACCTCTCCTCTCTCCCTACCTTTTTTTTCTATTTGGTGGCCATCTATCACACACACCCCCAACACCCCCTACCCCTTCCTTCTCCATCCTCCTCCATCCACCTTCTCAAAGGAAAACGCCCCACCCCCACATCCCCACATCCCCCAATCACAGTTGTTCATGAATATGGATAGGCTGCAAGGCTTGCCGCCATCATTAATGTGCCACAAATCCATATCAATCACATCACCATAAAAACCTCCAAACGCCGGGGTGGTGGTGGTGGTGGTGGTGAGGGGAAGGAGAGCACTTGTTACAACCACGGCTGAGCTCTGGGAGAAGGGAGATGGCTGTTTTAGAAGTGAAATATACAGTGTTGTTGTCCTTGGCCCGCATGCTCTTTTAGCTCTGGGTTCTTTGTCTATTTGTTTTGGCCGTTGCTCGGTTCTAACTTGTAATGGCGTGTCAGTCGTTAATAGTAAGCAGCATCGCATGCGACAAGAGGGGAATGTGGAGCCGGAGTTGGCTGTGCACCGTGGACAGCCAGCCCAGGCGTCACTGGGAAGACTCAGGGCCCCTAGAAAGCTCTTTACTCTCGGCACGGTAGAGAGCAGCTCTGGCAGTCTGTCAGATTCCTGACGAGTGCACTCACACCATTGGACGAAGCCCAGGCTTTGTAAATGCATCCCTAGGATTCCTATTAGGATTCTTTTGTGATGCGGTACCCTTCCGCCCCATTTTGCCATGTTTCTCCGTTATTTGAATGGAGCTCATGCCCCTTTCTCTTCTTCCTCTCCCTTCCTCTCCTCTCCATCTCCTTGGTTCTTCCGCTGTGTCAGGAGGGACATAAAGGCAGGCTGGTGAAGCCGATGGTGAAAGCAGGACTGCAGCTGCACTGCTCAGGGTTTCAACAGTCTGGTGGCTCACCCAGGAACTAGGTGTTAGGGTGTGTTCTAGCTGTCCTCAACTGGCTTCACCACCATTGTTTCTATGCATGGATGTTTTGTACCTCCATGCAGGCACCATCACAATACAAGGGCCGCGAAACATGAAAACACGTCTCGGGTTTGTGGAGAAGGCTTTGGAGGAGCTCGGGGTAGGTTTGATGAGCCATGCCTCCACCGCAACCCTCCCTCGGCATGAATATGGAGAAGTTGGCCCAGCCGAGGCGCGCAGACGCCTTCTCTTCTCTGAAAAGTTCAGACGCTGCTCCTAGCAGGGGGTCTGGAGCGGATTCTGGGGGGCACCAGAATACCAGCGCCACTTTTGTATTCCAAAGTACGGAGAGAGAAGCCGTTCAGAGTTCATAGTGTGTATGCCAAGACAAAACATTTGGAAGTCTATATCTAAAGGGATTGTAATACCCTTCTTTAAATACAAAATAAACTTAATCAAATGTGCGTTCAATTATTATACATTCATGTTGCAATTTGTTATTGTACTTGGATGTCTAACTGAAATGCAGGTCTACACAAAGCTGGAGAATTTCAATGAATTTGCCTAGTGACACACGATTATTTTATTGTCCCATCCCATTATAATAAGGTATAATAAGGAGAGTTCAATAATTGGATAGCGCTCCCCAACATTGCAGCAATAGTAGGAAGGATAGGAATAAATCTATAATAATATAAGTAATATAAATAATGTGTAGTGTATATAAAGTGCAAATGTGCATTGTGACACAGTAGGCATACTACTCAACCATGCTCTGGTTTTCGGGGTTTAGCTGTACCGAATTCCTTTGCCTGATTGTTGTCTGATCCCTGTGCTGCCGTTGATTTCCTCGGGGACTCTACAAGGCAGACTTCCTACGTCTTGGAGTGACTGAAATCTCTGTGAATTTGTTGAAAAATGATAGCGGCTAACTCAGTTTCAGACAACTTAAAGCAATGCTCCCGCACTCTGAACAGAATCAGATTAGACCGATAGCCGAATGCTAATATTAACCTAGTGATGTCATTACAACTACAGGTTGAGTGCTAACGCAATTATCACACTGGGCGAAGATTCCCCAATCAGATTAGGATGATGAACTTCAACCCCTTTGAATTGAATTAGACGCAGGATTTCTCTTTAAAGAGCACCCCCCTCAGTCCCCCCTCCCCCCATCTGCCTTTGACTGTCTTTGAGAACCAGGAGGAGATTCCTCTCCTCTTCCGTCTACTTCTATCCTCGCCTGACGAAGGGCTTTGTTGGCTATTTTTCACTCCCACCTCCTCTCTGGTTTATCATCGGGTCATCCTTTAAAGCATGCCATTATGATACAAAACAAAGAGACCCAAAATGAGCCAAGGAGGGTTTATACGTATGATGTTGTTTAAGCGCAACTATTCCTGTGTCTTGGGGGGGCAGGCGGGCTGGTAAAACCTAGCTAGCTGGAGGTGGCTTCCTTCATTAAAAGGCACGCAGTGTGATGGACGGCGGCCGCTTAGCCACGGGTCATTACGACCGCCCCGGGTTAAGATTATGGGGAACATTAATACCCAGATATGCAAAAGCAAGGAAATCAGCGCCGCGGAGAGGGGGAGCCAGGATTGACTCCTTTGGCTGAAAGGACACCTATTTAGGCGACAGATCGACAGCTGAATAGAAAGAAGACACTCGAGGGAGGAGGAGGAGGAGGGTGGAGGAGGGTGATGGAGGACAGGGGAGGTGCTGGTTTGTGACAGTCGACAGTAGCGACGAATGAAGAAGTAGACAGATGCCCTCAGGGTTCCAGGGTCAACCCCATGCCCTCGGGCCAGGCACTGCAGGGGGATAAAAGCCTTCTTGGCTTAGGTGGGGGGGGGGCACTCAGGAGCAACACAACACAGGGCTGGTAATGGGGCGACTGCATGCATTTCATTGCTATTCCGGCGTTGCCTCCTCCTTGGTGTCCTGGACTTCAATGTGCCGGGGTGCTCCGCCTCATCCCTGGCTCCAGCACCTGGCTCTCTGGGCTGCTGTCTGCTTATTGATGTGTCAAAAACCTCCACAGAATTGTGAATGGGGCGGTGCTTTTGTCAGTGCATAATGCGAGGCAACACATGTGGAGCTGCCTGGGCTATCCAGCGGCTTCCAGGGGGAAAACTCGAAGGCCGAGGATCGTTACTCGACACACAAACACAAAACAGACACGCGCATGCAAACACACACACATGCACACGTGCACACACGCGCATACACACATGCATACATGCATATACTGTAATGTACACACATACAGAAGAAAGAGAGGGAGAGAGCGCAATGGAGAGGCAAGAGGGAGAGCAGGGGAGCGAGGGGGAAAGAAAGGTGCTTTGATGAGCAGAGCCCTCCCCACTCTCCTCGCCCCCTCCCCCCTCCTCTCTTCCCTCTTGCCCTGCAGAGTTAATCTGGCAAAGAGGAGGTCGCAGCATCAGCCAATTTGCACACAGGCAGGAGCAACCCTCTGAGTCCGTGCCTTTCTGCTTTCACTCCACTCGTTTCCCAGCGTCTCCAGCCTCTTACATATTCTCTCTGTCTCTCTCTGTCTGCCTCCCTTTTCTCTCTCTCTCTCCTCTCTGTTTCCTTTCTTATTTTGCCCCTGTATGAGTACCTCCTGCCACACTTTATGTGTGTGTGTGTGTGTGTGTGTCTGTGTGTGTGCGTTTTGGTACATCTTAGGGGGTATGCCACGGAGCAGGGCTGGGTGAACGAGGGCCCATGCTGGCCCTTTGCTAGCCCCTGCTGGCCCTTTGCTAGCCCCTGCTGGCCCTGGCTAGCCCCTGCTTCACAGGCTTCAGAGGCTACACAGGTGGGGCCGTCCAGGCGGAGGTGGCCCAGCTACCGGCCAGCCCAGACTAGGCCCCCACCACCCTCCCCCCAGTCCCTCAGCTCCTGGGCCGCAGCTCCAACCCAGTCTTTCGGGTCCTCGTCTCCTCTCAACATTTTGGGTTGTTGTTGCTGTGCTTTTGTCTTTGTTTGTTCCACATAGTCTCTTTTCAGTTTGTTATTTTGGCAGTGCCTTTGAACAAAAGGGGAGGGGACTCTGGAAACAGGAAGTTATCCATGGCCGAGCCCCCCCTCTCTCCAAACAAACACACACACGCCCATACGCACCCGCACACACTGATAATGTTAGACTGAAAAATGTCTCCACAGGGAACTGGAGCATACAGCAGTCGGTTATACCCCTCCGGAAACAAAATGGGGTCGAAAATAAATTATGAGCAGAAATTTCATTACAAACAGACCTAAGAGAGCAACAACATGGTTCTAATTGGATTATTAATAGCTTGAATGCTTCTATGTGTTTTATCTCTATAATGGCTCAGGCGCTGACTGTAACAGCTAATGAACATTGTTGACTCCGTCCATCACATAGGCTTAACAGTAATTAGCTCAACACAAGCTATGTTATTGTCTGGTTGGAGTGTGTGTGTGTGTGTGTGTGTGTGTGTGTGTGTGTGTGTGTGTGTGTTAGGGTTAGGGTTAGGGTTAGGGTTTTAAAGTGGTCGGGTGTGTCACCCGACCACTTTAAAATGTTCAATGAATCCAGAAGCCAAACCCGATCCCTGGGGCTTTGGATGTAAAAGTCGGACCCATCGTTGCGGCCCATCATTGTTTCTTCAGCATGCTCTCCTGGATCAATGAAGTCAAACCTCACCTCAGACACACATTCATTATTTAATGACTGGCACATGGGTCTGGCGTTTCTCCTCCTTCCTCAGGGCTGAAAGAAGAAGTATTCTTATTTAACCAGCATAATATTTTGTGGAAAAATCTCCTCCGTCTGTGTGTGTGTCTGAGTCTGTGTGTGCGCGTGCATGCGTGTGTGTACAACACAAGCTCTAGCATGTGTTGTACTCTTTTTAGAATATAGATCACAAAATAACCCAAACAATAAAATAGTCATGTATGTTACTCAAGTCGGTTTCTTTGTACAATATTCACATGAGTGGAGTAATAGAAACATCTTCCATGTATGATAACATCCCAGACGTTTGCAGAGGGGCGGACAGGGCGACCGGCCCAAATCCTAATTTACACAATGATGCATCAGCACAGCGTCTCCTGGGTCGATACAGGTCTCCCAGCAGCGAGGGTGTCCTGTCACAGTCAATACAACGGCCTGCATGACATGTCCTGCCCCACTGATTGGATTACCAGCCATTTGTCTCCCATAATTGTCTTCCACACGCATCAGTGTGCATTTTCTGCTCTATGTGTGAGGCCTATCTATCATCGCTGTTCATCAAGGAAGAGCAAATAAGAAACTAGGTATTCTATCTGAACTTGGAAGAAAAAGACAAAGTGTATCTCAATTTTGTGTGGAATTGCTGTTGATGGAATGGCTTTAAGGTCCTCTACTCAAAAACGTATATATTTTTACTGCCTGAAAATACAAAAATACTTAGAGCAAATAGGCTAGGACAAGAACCTCAAACAAATCCCATGAACCAACAACAGATCCAGCAGTTAATAACCATGCATTTAAAATAAATTGGAACTGTAGCTGTAAGCCAGACCTGAGCAGGCTGGGATATGCGTCTCTGTGATTGCATACATATTCATGCTATTTAATACAGTTTTTAGCTGTGGTCTAACATTTCCACTGAATTAATTACCAGGATTATGTGGTATGTAGTAATTACTGTGTAGATGTTATCTGAATAACTATCAACGTGATTAAATAAATTCTTACAGTAGTCTAATACTTGGGACCGGGTTCAAAGGAATCACTACTCATAAAAAAAGCTGAGATCTGCAGTAAATCAGGTGAGTGATATTCTAGACAAGGCTATTAACATATTCCATTTGTGTTTGTTCCTGCGCTCACACCGCTGTCTGGAAGACACTGGTAACACTGGCTGGTGTTTAGAAGAAGTCATTAATGTAAAGCAAAGGGGATATCAAGGAGACACTGCACCTCGTTGCAGGAGCACCATCCGTTGTGATCAAAGTGCTCATCCCGTCCTCAGTTTCGCTCACGTCTGAAACACTATGCTCCGACAATCCCGACTCAAGCCACACAGTGGTTAATAATTCAGACGCAGTAGAAGATGCCTTTTCTCCACCTACATCGCGGGCTGCTTGACATGCAGCGACGGAGGCTCTTCAAATATTGATTTTCTCCAGTCTACCCAATTGTGTTTCCACGCAGCCACTGAGATTTTGCCGTTTTTCTCTGGCACTCCTTGTGAAATTTAAACACTGTAAAGACTAACATTTTTAATTTAGTCTACCATGCTATAGTCTCAGTTTCTTATCTTATTTTCGTTGAGACTGTCTCACCGCAAAAAAACATAATGACAATTTAATCCCATTTTTATGTACAGGCTACATAAATCCCGCGGCGGTACGGAGCAGCTAAAGCAATGTGACCACAGTGACTGTGGCCCGCCGTGTAAATTCACTTTAACAGCCTGTCAGGCCGGCAAGGTGCTCCGTAGCACAACTTTAGATGAACTCTTCCGCGGCTGTAACTCACCTGCCAGGGGTTTCTCTCTAAACCTTCGTAGCTCAAACTGTGATCTGATCGTCAGCCACCCTCTGACAGGCACTATTTAACCTGGAGATGGATAGTCCGGGCGGGGGCATTGCCTGCCCGTCACACGCCCCCACGCCGTAAATAACGGACATAGAACCGGGCGCTGGGAATTAAAGAAAAAAAGTTGAGATATCAACACGATCAACAAGGAGCTTCAAAGCCGCTGCGAGGTTGTAACTTTGTGACGTGTTAAATCACGGTCTGGGAGAAATACGGCTCCAAGGTTATTGAGTGATCAGTGAGCGATCACTGGAGAGATTCTCCCGCTCACACACAAGTCACGACCGGAAATGAGATTCAACCTGGTGTCAGCTCCTGGACGTGAGCCAAGATGCCAGGGAGCGAACAACGGACCCGCAGCGGGAACACCCTGAGGGAGATTGATGCGTTCCCGAGACGTATGATAGCCTCCACCCAATAGGTGTTATAGACCCAAAACTTATCAGAGAATAAATCAGATACGCTAACGCTAACACCGGAGCTACAAGCACACTGGCCGTCCTCCCAAACCCACTTCCATTCTACAAGTGGGTTTATGTTTTGATGGACAGAGCTCATCTCGCATATAATGGAGAGAGGAGAGGAGAGGGGAGGAAGGGGGGCATGCATTCGATAGGGGGAGGGCCACACTATCCAATTTGTGATGGGCCAGATGCTGTACCCTCCAGCTAGGTATTCACCAAACTACCCAAACGGTAGCAGTAAAAAAAGCTCCATCTGTTGAAATGGGCTGTGGAATATGTCAGCACTGGTGGCACGCTCTCTTCCTCTTCTCTTCCTCTGCTAGAGCTGTCTGAGTGTGGCTGGGAGGACCCTGCATGAACGACAGAACCCCATGGGCGCAGAGAGAGAGAAAGAGGAAGAGAGACACACACACACACACACACACACACACACACACACACACACACACACACACACACACACACACACACACACACACACAGAGCGAGAGAGGGACTCAGAGAGAGACAGAGAGAGATTATTAATGATGAATGAAATTGAGAGAACAAAAGAGAGGTTTGGGTGGAGGTCTTTGAGAGGCTCTACAAAGAAAATAGTGAGAGACTTGTAGACCATGCAAGAGAGGGAGTACCACAGAAAGAGAGAGTACAACCACAGACAGAGAGAAAGAGTACAACAGAAAGAGAGAGAGAGAGTACCACAGAAAGAGAGAGAGAATACAACCACAGAAAGAGAGAGTACCACCACAGAAAGAGAGAGAGAGTATAACAAAGAGAGAGAGAGAGGTAGAACAACAGAAAAGAGAGCATGGTAGAGAGAAGGGGTGAAGGAGAAACATTAATATATTAAATAGCATTGCAGGCGTGACCATGTTGTTAGTGTATGGGACAAATTCCATAAATGTCATGATGTAAGTCATGCCAACAACTGTATGTGCTCGCTCTCTCTCGACGGGCGCTGAGCTTGTAGCCATATTCAGTACGTCAATACACACATGGATGAAAAGCACACATCAATTATTCACTGGGCACATGCTTTGTGCTGCATATCGCTCGGTTGATTGTGTGTATGTGTATGATTGTTTGTGTGTGTGCAACAGAGGAGGCAGGACTTCATGGGCTCATTTGTCAGCTGATCAGTTTAACGTTGTTGTTTTGAAGTAATCACCAGTTAGGCACATCGTGTTTGTGCAAAACGTATTTGCCCCACAGCTGGACCAAGACCGGTTCAGGCTGCCTTCATTGTAGGCTGATGTGAACATCATTCTCTTACAGAAGTCTCATGGAACTATTCATTATATGACCTGCTTGGGATACAAATCTCCAAAGAGGATTTTTCTGCTCCAGTATTTTAGGGGACTTTTATGTAAATCTGACGTGCGCGTAATGTATTGCCTGTTGAGAAGCAAAAGGCAGTCTAGTTTCAATAGACACAGAGTAACGTGGTGGTAATGTTACTTTTCAATAAAAAATATCACATCAAAGTGATTTGAAGTTAAGACTACGTTATAGATTATGTCTATAGCATTTGTTCAACTGCTTCCCTTACACTCAAGGTAAGATTGAGACTAAAAGTCTGGTTTGTGAGCCAGTGAACAAGAGTGCACTGCTATACGTTCACACTGCTCCGTGCAGACGCCACGGCGTACAGTATAGCCTCTGCTCTGAAACACAGCCTGCAACGCTCCACACCCTCTCACCCAATCTAATCAAGCCGTTTTACTCTGGAACCTAAACTACATATGTTTGGAGGGGCTGTGGAAAGTTTTGGTCCTTTTGTAATCCCCCCTACCTCCTGCACTCCATTCTCTTCCTCCTGTGGAACAGCCGGGTCTGAAGGTGTGGTGAAGCCCCGATAATAGGATGGTGCAGCTGCTTCAAATGGCCTTGTGGAGGAGCAGGGGTGGGGGGGAGGCTCCCTATGGCTGCAGGGCTCACAGGTGAAGGGCCCTCGCTGGCTACGGGATTTAGGGCCCCACCCACCCGTTGCTACGGGGAATGAGTGACCTCTACGTCTAGGTAGAGGTCACTCCAAGTTACAGTGGTAGAAGTAATAACAGATACTGCTGTGTTCTGAACACAGATGTACTAGTGGAAGGAGAAACAAAGAGGGCACAATGTCTATATACTAATGACAGTGACATTGATATTGTAAAGGTAAAGACTATTCTTATTTGGATAGTGACAGTGTTCATACATTTATATGTATTTTTTTGGGCTGAGTCTGTGGAAATTATAATCAATCCCCACAGCAGTAATCAATGGGAGGGGAAGTGTGCAGTAATTAGTTAATTATAAGCTGGGGGCCAACAGACAAGACTGGGTCTTAGATCTACATTGCAGAGGCTGGCATAATGATCTGCTCCAAATCGGGGAATGGCTGGTAGGTGTCTCCGCCTGGGCGTGAATGTCCTGAATATTTATTAGCCCTTGTTAAATGCTGTTTGTAGACACTTTGTCTTCTCTTCTGAGATTCTCCGTCGCCCTGCTTTGTGGTAACCATGTTAACGCAGTCACACGCACGGACAGCGGCGGCTCATCAACACAATGTGTATAGAAGGGAAATATAAGCATTGATTTCTACGGATATCGAAAAATCATTTTGTAATCCAATTTGAGACACACGACATTGTTAGAAATATGGGGCAGCTACCCCGGCAACAGGAAAGCACCAATTAGCAGTGATTTGTTTGGTCTAAATGTGCTTAGAGCGAAAGCCCAAATCAAATAAGAACACAGGGAATAAATTCCCTCTCGTTTCGAGTGACACCCAGCCGTAGCATTTTACAGCATATGGCCGACAATTGGGCCGTTTTGATAGTGTTCATAAACAGAGACCATTGCCATGCCTCATTTCAACCTGAGTGCAATTTCCCGGAGATGAATGCGGAATACAGAATGAGGGGATGTAAATCGGTCCGTAATTGGATTCTCAGGAGACTAACCTGCACACAAATCTCGTTCCTTTCGTAGCGTAACACCCACACGTACCTGCGAGTGGCCCTACTAATTTACATTTGAATGATGTCATGCAAATGTAGCCGGTTCTCTTTCAGTGACCTTCGTCGGCTGCACTGCAAATTATATTTTTCTTAAATTGTTACATTTTGCAGGAAATGACAACTCGGCAATCGGTCATGTTTTTCTTCCCTCGTGGGTTATAGGTGCACTTACTGGTGTTGACTGCACTTAAGAATACGTGGATGACGTCAATGTCAAACATGCTGAGTTCATGATGTCATGCTTCTTCTCCAATGCCACTGAAAAATCTCCTTTAAAGAACAAAAAGGATCAGATAGAACTGAAAGGAAAACATATTTACAGCCATTTTGTCAACCAACAGAAAGTATCCTGATTCACACCACGCCATACGGTGTTTTCACGATTCCTTGCACGTGTCGGGCTCCCCTTAATCTCTTTATTATTTTTCTAATTTCAACGGGATTTGGGATCCTCTTGGCAGCGTCTCGTGTTTTGCTTCCCAGGGTGCTGAGTGGAGAGTATAGCTGAGCTCAGCCCTGGCAGAGCGGTGGGCCAGGTGGGCATCGGTCCATCTCTCCATCCGCCTCTTCCACCCTACAGAGCCATGTCTGTTCCCATTACGTGTCCATCCCTGCAGGCACGACGGGCGACACCCGGGCCCGTGCTGCTGGCTGGTCGAGGGCCACGGTGGGGAGGGTGGGCATGTAGCACACAGGTAGCCGGTGGTTGGTGTAATGTTTTAATTAAAAGAAGCCCTGCTTTGGAGGGCACGGGGAGAGAGGTGGGCCGTGGGGGGAGAGGACATCTGCCCTGGGGAACATGACCTGGCAGATGGACGTCTTCATGGGGGATCTTCATCACCAATTAGGAGAAGTGGATGAAGAGGGAGATGATCTAGGGAAGGTGGAGATGGCCAGAGATGGCCCTCCAGCGTTTGGGCGTGTGTAACTCCATTTATTGGACTCTTCCTGTAGTTTCAAACCTTGTTCGTGTTTTTAAGACTTAGATCTAGTTTGCCTTATTGTATACAGGGAATTTGTCCTCGAATGTGGAGATTATCTGAAATAATGATGATGTTTAGCTGTTAGCAAAACTAAATGGATTAGAGAGACATTAACATATATTGCATCTATTTGGAGGTTTAAAAACAAAGGCTAGCAGAAATCCTTGACAGTCTTAATAATTTGTATATTTATTAGTGCTGTAGTCATCACAGTAATTCAATCACAATGCTGCGGTCTCATTTAAGATGATTTAATAAACAACTTGTTTTTAATATCTTGGCTAGATTTCTTTTCCAATCACCCCACTCACGTCTTAATTTTGAGTCTGATTCTGACTGACATACATAATTGAATAGAGCGGAGATTGTATTACGGCTCAAATCTCTCAGTCTAAAATAATTTCAAACACAATTTCAATCAAATATTCGACTGGCTATTTATGATGGCACAAGTTTTCCACAGAAAAATTCCAATCAGTTAATGTTAACACTATTCTTCCGGTTAGTAATGTAAAACACATATGGATAGATTATCTCATTGTTAATTCACCGGATCTTCAGATGAATAATAGATGCTGTCCTTTGGGAACACTGCCCTGCGCCTGCCCTTGTTATTAAGAGAATTCCAGATCACATCCAGCCAGCTTTTTTCCTTTGGTGTCCGACTGCGAATCATTTTTCTCCTTCTTCTTCATTCCCTCACCCTCGTTGATCCTTCACTTTACCCGCAATATCGCGCTGCACCGCAACATACTGTATCTTATTCTGTACAATGTGTTTTTAAAATATATCTCACTGGCAGGAATACCCTGAAATAATACCATGTTTGAAATTTGCTTTTCACCGCGTGTTGTTTTTAACTCAAATTCATTATGTACAGTCTGTTCCGAATGCCCCCTGGTGATGTGGCTTCAAACTGGGAAACCTGAGGAATCCTCCGAAAACAACCATTCCGTTTCCCATACATTTAATTAATGCCTCTGAACTGAAGGGAAATCCAGCGTATCCATTCCGGGCATTCGTTCCCTACAATAACAATAATTAAACACACTAGGCCCGCACCCTGTTTCCCCTTATATGGCTACAATGTCCCCCGGCAGCGGGGGAGTGCTCGCCTCGTCTGTGTATCTTAGGCGAAAGGGATCCCGAATAATCAAGATAATTATCTCTCTCATTTTTGTTCTCCGTTCTTAAAGGGAATTACCATAAAACATTGCTAATTTTAATGGGAGACCTTATCCCCCTCAGCAGCGGGGTGGGAGAAGGAGGAGGAGGAGGAGGAGGAGTAAGAGGAGGAGGAGGAGGAGGAGGCATCATCACCCCTATTAGGAGGCGTAGATAGAGGGAGGTGGGTGGAGGAGGAGGAGAACAGTTTGTATATCAAAAGGTGGAATCGAATAATTCCGGGGTCTTGTGGTGGAGCTGGCTAATTGATTCTTGTCGATTGGCCCCAAAGCAGAGCATGGACGGGGCGTTGGGTCGTCTGCTTGAGTGGTCAACGCTGTGCTTCAGAAATACACCGACTTTTAAATGAAACATTTTGAAACATTCTGAAACAACCATTACTCTTGTCGATCAACCGCCCACGAAACTACTCTTTTTTTTTCCCTACACACGCACGCACACACGCACGCACGCACGCACGCACACAAGCGCGCACACTCTCCCTCTATTCTTTTGCTCTCTCCCTTGCACATCCGCACACATTATGACAAAAAGGTCAAGCAATTAATCCAACCATAAACCGCAATAAATTACAGAGCAGAGATTTTACAGAATAATCCATAACAATATGAGTGTGTGGCGGTCGGGCGGTAAACACATCGGCTGACGCTGGGACTCGAGCGCAGGGCTGCCAGAGTCTACGGTTGAAATAATGAGCTGCTGTTTTTGATTGATTTCCTTTAACTTACTCTTTTTTGTTGGCTTTTGATTCTTTGAATTATTTAGGGATCAGAACGTAGGAAGCTAAGCGACTCTTGTTTATTTCCACGACGTGCTGCTTTTTTGAATAATTACCTGCCTCTTGCTTTGGCATAACAATGAACTGGTTATGGGCCCTGTGAAACACGCTAAAGAAATACGGCAAAATAACAAAGTGTTCTTTGTGTCACGTTCTCTTTACTTATTGATGCAGATCCAAAAGCCCCGTCCTGATTGCCTCCCTTTCTATAAGCTCAGTGACTCCGCCCTGATAGACTGATCTTCAGTGAACCTGACTTTTGTGTGGGAGAGAGCAGCATTCTGAAGGCACCACCACCACTACCAGCACCACCACTAACACCACCACTATCAGCACCACCACTACCACAAATTAACACAACCACCACAACCACAAAGGTACACCACCACCACCACTACAAGCACCACCACCACTACCACCAAGTTACACAACCACTCTACCAGTAACACCACCAATACCACCACTACCACAAAGTTACACCACCACTCTACCAGTAACACCACCAACACCAATTCAACCACCTATACTGAACCTGCACCACCATCACCACCATGAAACTGATATGAAACCAGTCACCCATCACCATCATCACTGTCACCATCACCAGCACTATCACCAGCACCAAACCCAGCACCACCACCACCACCAACCCCCAGCACCTCCAGCACTAAGGGCATGAAACCAGTCAACCACCCCCATCGTCACTGTCACCATCACCAGCACCAATACCACCACCACCACCCCCCAACACCTCCAGCACTTAGAGCATCAAACCAGCCCACCACCACCACCACCACCACCACCACCACCCCCTCCTTGATGAAGCATCCTCAATCACAGCCCCCCCCCCGTGCATAGGAGCGGTCGTCTCTCGTTAGCGCTGCGGTTCACGCTAAAGCACTCTGGAAACTCTTTGATGTCGGTGCAGATTAGAACCCATTGTGTTCAGAACAAAGCCTCTTCCTCCGGGAGGAGGGCGGGGCAGCTCGCTCTCTCTCTGTTCTCCTGGCGGATGTCAGGGATCTGTCTGGGAGACGGTTAGAGGGCGAGGGGGGAACCCCTCTGTTTGAGTTCCAATGTGTCCATTTAAATATGATTTTGTTTTAGGGGGTATGGGGATCAGCCGGTATGAAAGAGAATGTGATGTGTTCAAAATCGAAAACAGTAATGAAGTGGATGACAGAAGTAGAGGGATATAGAGCACTCAGAACGGGGTCTTTGAGGAACGGTTTTCCGTTAATGATTTTTACATTGTACATTGGGAGACATCTGCTCTCGGTTAAATAAATCACCCCTTTCAGGTTCTGTATCAGTTTGCCCACCTCACTCTATCGTCATCAGCCATGCTCAGAGCCCTAGAGGGCAGTACATCACTCAGGGCAACCATAGATAATCACTGGCTCTTCCACGGTGAACCAATGATTACTACTCAACATTTTACCATTGTAATGATCACCATGGGTGTGTCCGTTAATCTTAACACAGTAAGACCGTGCCATAGTTTACAAATTTAAAAAAATGACGTCACTATGATATTTAAAGAAGAAAGTGTTCATATAAAGGTTACAACCACAATTATGGTGAATGAATGGATCATATTAGCATTTACATTAGTTAAATAATGTATAAATTAATGCCTCAATTAACTTGAACACCATTAGCATATGATTACCTGACCATTAGTTGACTGTTACTTAACTGTTAGTTATTGCTTATTACTGCATTATCTAATGTTAAAGAATGGTTCAAGAATGTACCCTTGTGTTTCCCATAAATATTGTATAGTGCTATCCAATATTACTATCCAAAGGCTTTTCAACTGGTGTTGAGCTTATCAATAAATGACATTTCACGTAGAGGCACACAAAACACAAGGTCCACTACAATCTAAGTAGATCTCTATCTGCGCTGTCCTCCATCTTGTGAGGGTGAGAAGGTACGACTTGTCTATGATGATAAGTGTTGTGGTGGTGGTGGGAGCCGGGGCCAGTTAGCCCCTGCGGACGGTGAACATTGGCCATGCATAAGCTCTCTATTCAGCAGGCCCGCAGTAAAGCTGAGGTAATGAATGCTGCGGGCCACGGCGCGGTCAGGGATCAATGATCTCGGGATAGATCATCTGCCAGGGACACAACACACCGCTGAACACGTTAAACCGGCAGTGATTATACCGCCAGGAAATCAGCCACTCCGCTCGGGGAAATCAAGCTTTTTAATTTAATTAAAGATAAGCCCGGCACGCTAAAGAACGACAATGCACAGGTCTTTAGTTATTTATTTTTTTACAATCTGCCTACTGAGTTTTTTGCAGCCCTCTAGAGTCAAATAAACGCTGCCTGCTCTTCTGTTAACATGGGAGTCAATGGGGTATGGCGGCGGTGCTACGCTAAGGACAATGCTGTTCACCGGTTGCACTGTGGCTTTGTTCAGACGGAAAATGAGCCTTCCTTTATGGAAAAAAAAATGATTACATGAAAATGCAAATGCGACGTGAACGACGCCTCCCCTTGACGGTGGGGCTGTGAGTGCTATGGGCGGCGGAGGCTGGGCGTATACCGCGGGTAAACTTTGCGTGACAGATGGCAATCCTTAGACCTGTGGTGAGGAGAGACGATGGTTCCCAGTGGAAAAAGAAAGTCTCATTTAATCGGTGTTGTTGCAATGTTGGCCTCCTGCTGCCTGGGATCCTGGCAGGGAGACATTAATGCGCGCCCATGTGCACATGCACTCAAATGCGTTTGTGTCCACACACACACACACACACCCACACACACGTGCATGCACGCATGCACATATAGTGCATACACACACGGGACAGACCAATTATATTAGAATATGTTTATACTCTAATGCAGTACTTCACAAACATACAACACAGAAGCAACTTATCACACATGGTTATAATTTACTATAAATATTACTATAGTATATTCTTGGTCAGTCCTTCAATATAAATGATTCTGCAAATACATTCTAGAGGTCAATGCTCTCAACATCCATTAATTGGAGTTACGATGAGAAATAATAGGCAAGGAACGAAAAGACGTATGTTGGATACTGGGGAACCGGAGCACACGCACAGCTTCCTGCAGCCCATCATCCTCTGGACCAGGACCAGGGAAGCTTCTCAACACCTGTGGGACTGGGGAACATCTCCTCCTAAATCCGCCATAAATATTCACAGCCAGTTGACTGTGTGCTCAGGCGCTGGTTCCCTGCCAGAGCAGCAAACCTCTGCCCCTCGCTGCCACAACACAACACACTGAGGCGAGAAACTCACAGGAACAGCGCGTCCATTTGGATCGGCCGGTGTGTGGGGGTGTATGTGTTTGTGTGTGTGTATTTGTATATGTATATGCATGTGTATCCGTTTATGTATGTTTGTGTGTATGTATATGTGTTCATTTATGTTTATTTGTGCTTTATATGTGCATGTGTGTGTGTGTGTGTGTGTGTGTGTATATGTGTGTTCATTTGTGTATCTGTTTATGTGTGTGTGTATCTGTTTGTGTGTGTGTGTATCTGTTTATGTGTGTATGTGTGTGTGTATCTGTTTATGCATGCACGTGTGTGTGTGTGTGTGTGTATCTGTTTATGTGTGCGTGTGTGTTTGGGTATCTGTTTATGTGTGCCCGCATGTGTGTGTGTGTGTGTGTGTGTGTGTGTGCAGTCTGCTCCGTCCCGGCGAGAGCTCATCCTGCCTCCCAGCGTGCCATGCCTCCTCCTGAGTGCAGTGACAGCCTCTACTCCTCACCAATCCACCTTTCACCTCCTCCCATTGTTCCTCCTTCACCGGGGGCCTCCCTCCTGCTTTTATTGACTATCTCACTAATTGCCGCCTGCATAAACAAAGCATGGAGGGACTTGGCAGAATAAAATGCTCAGATAATGAGTTTTCCGGGGGATGGGTGACGGGGACTGTGGTGTCTGTGGACATTGATCCCATTTGTTCACTCTGTTGAATGGACATGGGAGGGGCTGGCCGTGCCTCTGACAGGTAGCCTGCTCCATGGATCACAGCCTCCGGTCAATAGTCCTCATCCCTCCTCCTCCTCCTCCTCCTCCTCCTCCTCATGCTGATCCCCCTTCTCCTGCTCCCTCCCATTCCCTCTCCTCCACCACCTCCTACTCCTCTTCCTCTTGCTCCCCATACTCTTCCTACTCCCCATCACTCCTCTTCCTTCTCCTCCTCTTTCCCCTACTCCCTCTCCTCCTCCTCCCCCCTCTCCTCCTCCTCCCCCCCTCTCCTCCTACCTCCTCTCTCCTCCTCCTCCCCCCTCTCCTCCACCTCCTCCTTCGCCTCCCTCCTCCTCCCTCCTCTCTCCTCCTACTCCCTCCTCCTTTCTCTTCTCTCCCCCCTCTCCTCCTCCTCCCCCTCCTCCTCCCCCCTCCTCTCTCCTCCTCCCTCCTCTCTCCTCCTCCTCCCTCTTCCTTTCTCTTCTCTCCTCCTCCTCCCCCTCCTCCTCCCCCTCTCCTCCTCCCTCCTCTCTCCTCCTCCCTCCTCTCTCCTCTCTCCTCCTCCCTTACTGGTGGTCTGGGGGAGGGCTCCTTAGATAGCTGATTGATTAGGGATATTGCAGGGGAGGCATTGTGGTGATTGGCCAAGCTAATCCCAACCCCCACATTCCCTTTTTTACATTTCTTTTCCATTGCATGACTTCCGTTCTGTGTATTACGCCTTCATTAGGCGAAGGGGGATAAGTCAGCTTGTATCCGTTGTGTGAATCGATGGCGTTGTGAAATGTGGCTGTGTCTCTGTCGGTGTTGTGCGGTGCATTACACCTCGCACACGGCACGCCCCGCGAGATAAATCTGGTACGCTTGTACGGAAGACGGCTTGAAAAACGACAGCGCTTGAAAAAGGAGATAGTGATTTTGAGATATTGATCTTTTTTACCCCTTCATGCATAAAACTATGGACCATGCATAGGACTTTGGACTATGGACCATGCATACAACTATGACCATGCATAGGACTATGTCCTATGGAACATGCTTAGGACTAGGGGTGTAAATCGGAGCCTTCATGACGATTCTATATGATATCGATTTCTTAAGCCAACAATTTGATTATTTATACACACTTAAAAAAAATATATATATATATATATATATATATATATTAAAAAAAAATATATATATATCTTTTTTTAATAATCGATACTCTTGCAGATGAATCGATGCATTGAATCGTCTGCTGTATAATCGATTAATCGATACAAATAGATTTTTTTTCACACCCCTACTATGGACTATGCATAGGACTTTGGACCATGCATAGGACTATGTGACAGCACGTGGTGTGGTTACACAGTACATGGTGCCCCTTATATTAGGACACTCCCTTTATATTGGGACACGGCCCTTATATTAGGGCACTCCCTTTATATTGGGACACGCCCCTTATATTAGGGCACTCCCTTTATATTGGGACACGCCCCTTATATTAGAACAATCCCTTTCAATTGGTACCCACCCCTTATATTAGGTCACTTCTTTTCTATTAAATAATAATAAATGTTAATTATATGCAGGGGCGTACTTAGTCATTTGGGGGCCCAAGGCAAACCCAGTCATTGGGGCCACTCCACTTCATTTTCTCAACCCGCACGTTTGTTTTGGTACCGTCTTCCTAAATCGAGCCTGCACATGCGCAGTAACATGGAATAGTCCATTGCATGAGAAGGGAGGGGGTGGCAGTCAAAAGATCATGATAGATTAAGCATTTTTATGGATTTTTAAGCGCGCAAATTAAGAATAATAATTGCTTTAAATCGAAGAAAACTTTATTAATCAGTTTTGTATGAGACGTTTGGGGGCCCCTGGAAATCTCGGGGCCCCAGGCAATTGCCTGTGTTTGCCTAATGGTAGGTCCGCCCCTGATTATATGCCCCTAATATTAAGACGCTACTTTCATTTAGGACGAATACTTCTCAGAAGAATCAAGACCATTAAAAGCCATAGCGTCTTTATTTCTCTTTAACCCAGTTAAAAAGAGTTCCCTGCTGGGGAATGGATGGAGGGCATGTTGTCCCTCATTACACAAGACACACACACACACACACACACACACACACACACACACACACACACACACACACACACACACACACACACACACACACACACACACTCTCTGTCTCTATCTCTCTCACACTCACACTCAAACACACACACACACACACACACACACACACACACACACTCTCTCTCTGTCTCTATCTCTCTCACACTCACACACACACACACACACACACACACACACACACACACACACACACACACACACACTCTCTCTCTCCCACTCATACTCACACTCCCACACACACAGGGTAGGTTCCACTGGGAGGTAGATGATAAAATAAGTGCTGGGGTGGAGTGGGGGGAGGGTAGGGTGGAGGGGGGGGGGGGTTGGAGGTGGGGGTGACCTTGGCCATGATGGGGGACAGCAGAGGGGAGCGAGCCATCTGTCTTGGGCCACGAAGAGGTGACCCAGCATCATTGTTCAGTCAAGGGGGGGGTACCCCAGGGGTCACGAGGTCGGCCAAACCCCCCTGCAAGCCAATCGTAGCCTTTTGAGGCACACTCACCCCAACAGTCAGGAAGTCGAGAAATATTTCATGGAACTGTACTATAAATTATGTCCGGGGAAAAAGGATATGTAAGGAGGAAAATGTGCTGCTGCAGTCCATTATTTTACAGATAGTAGGGAGAGAGCGAGAGAGAGAGGTGTTTTGTCACGCTTTGAGTCCATCTTTCTGGCTGCTTTCCAGCCCGCCTTTGTTCAGCTCCTTCACAGTAATTGTTCTGTTGGTTTGATGGCGGCCATTATAACCCTTACCATTTCACCAGCGTTTCACTGAAAGCTCTAAAAAACAGAAACGATTTGTACATAATTTGCGCCCCTGAAAACGTTGAGCACTTAGCAGGCTTTTCATTTCCATGTTTCAATCTCCATTCACAGGCAGGCTCGGATGCAAACTTCAGCAGTCAGACATTTCGCGAGATTAATCATATAAAGGTTGAATACACATTTCATCAACTCACATTTCTATTTTACAAACTAACCCAAACCATAAACCAATATTCTAAACACTTCTTCCATTACTGCAGATGTTAGCTCTAAAGAGTTTTTTGGAATATTGGTTAATCTTGGTCTCCTGTCTAAGAGAGGGTTCCCTAGGGGCTTTTTTCCACTAGCATCCCCAAGATGTTTGATGATCTATGATCCCGACAGGGCCGTGGTAATGATGGTAAATGTCAGTAAAGTCTACACTGTTTGTCCTTTTAGTATAATCACAAGCCTATACCTAGAAGTTTCTGGACTGCCCCTAAAATAACCCTTCTCTCTCACTGGGGCCTGACCTTCTCAACTTGCCTGAGCGTTAAACGTAGTTCCGGGGACATGTTTCAACTGTCGACCAACGCTCATTAGTCAACTTTTGGAGCGCACAGCCGGGGCTATTAAACTGAAAGCCTTATGGTCACATAAAGGCAGTCACACAGAGGCCGCGGCCCGGTCTGGCCAACGGTGGACATAGTAAAACGAGACTTAATGCTCTTAAAAAGTGGGGCGGCTTTAGCCTGATTAACCAAACAGAGTCGAGTTGTACCATTATGAAGTGGTGTTTCTTGCTTCAAAGCACCATGCTGTAACATCCTGAACCTTATTTAGCCCAAACAGTTTAGCTTTCCTTTTCACACCATTCACTGCGGAAACAGACACGCTTTTTGCAAATTGGGGAGTGAATAAGCGTGGCGGTTTTAAGATGAAAGTCCTCGCAGAGAGAAAAGAAGCCGGCCAGTGGCTTAGCCGGATAAAGAGTGACGGGCCTCTTGAAACGGACCATAAAGAGGCTTTACAAGTCGTGTTGTAAAAGTGACCTCTCCCCATCTCCTTCCTCAGCCCCTCGGCGTAATGACATTGAACGCCACAATGCTGACAGCGGGCTCTGACTCTAGATGAGAATAGATGAGGAGCGGCCATGCTTGGCAGATATTTCCTAAGCCTGGCTGAATCTGCTCATACTGTTTTAGTGGGAAACGCTTAGGTTAATGGGTGTCACGGCTGCACTATTCCACTTGAGTCAAATGTAGAAGTTATCACATTTCCAATACTATGGACCGGCTCTATACAGGATGCTGATTTAGGACGGGGGGAGTGTCTGACACAGACTGTTGAGTGGTATTACAGTCTTTACTCTAAGGTGTATCCTAACTGATGGTCAAGTGTTCACCACACAACATATAAATATTAGGTATGATGATGAAGATGGTTATGATGATGACAAGAGTGTGTAGTCACATATTTATGTTCATGAGACCAGAATATGTATTGAGGACTCTGATCTTTCAAACTAAATCGTTACACATTCTCACTCATTAACTGTATTGTTTTGGTGTGTTAGACTCAAACAATAAATAATCAAGGCGAGGTTGGGAGGAGCGTGTCGTGTTGAATCATCACCATTTAGGAGACATCCAGCCCTCTATGTGAGACACTAGGTCATCTGCTTGAGATGATTGTAATTATGCATCATTCCTCATCATGGACAGACCACTCAATCCAGCAGGACCTCCCTCTGGTCCTGTGGATGTCTGGGACTGTGACCCCCGTCGACCCCTTCAAAGAATAAGACAAAGTGGAATGGATTTGAGCTGGGAGGGAAGGAGGGAGGCGTCAGTCGTGTGTTGCTTTGGGACTCTGCTCCGATGGTGGTTTATCATCTTCATTAACACAGATGGGTGTTTTGCTCTGATCATAAAAATGTATGTAAGGACAGATCCTTGTGTTACATAGGACACCTTGTCCTGTAAATGTGATGGATGTATTAGACACTTCTACTTACATAGCATAATATTCATTCTGGTATGTCAGTCATGTTTTTTCTTTCTTGTTATATTTGGTTCAGTTCAAATCCATCTGGAAGCCTGAATGTGTATAGTGCTTGCTGAACGTGCCAAAGCCAACATGTTCCCCGGGATTTGCCAAGCATAGAAACGGTTCACAAAAACAGACCTATAACACAACGGTGTGTGAAAGGCAAGCAGAGGATCCTAATACCTGTTCTCCTGAAGGCTGGCACCCTGCAGTTCTGAATGGCCCATTACTCTTCGATCTAGACAGGGATCAGAGGCGAAATACAATGCGAAGGACATGGAGGCTTTTACAGAGTGGGTAAAGCTTTTACTATTCTCCAGCCTCCTCAGACTGAATTCAGCATTACATTATTATGGAAAGGTAGGAGGAAGGAATACATACATTCACAATTTTTGGCGCAGTTCCCTACGCAGGTAGAGAAAATTAAATCTGTCCAGGCAACCGTCAGAAATAAACTGCATAAAGAATTCCTCCGTCCAGCTCCCCAGCTGGCGTTGCCGAGGCTACCGCGGCCGGGGACAGCAGCAGTCACCATGAATTGGGTCAAGGTCTTGACACCGCGGTTCACCGCATGACAAAGCCACACGTGTTGCAGTCGTGCTGGAGGCTCCATCGAATCCAATGCATTTAGTCCTGCAGCAGGATGATCTATTCCTTTTGGGAATATGGAAACACATTGTTTAATATAACCTCTTGCCGGACTCAACGACCGGAGCGGTGGGACACGGCGGGACTCTGACCTTAAGGGAGATGGAACGGCAGAGACATGAGGTCCTTGGTGACCCAGACCTTTTAGCACAAGTGATTTCCACGTGAACCTTCACCTGACATTGACTAATGAAGAACTTCCATTCCTTTTCTACAGAGCGGATCAGGCGATTATGGGGTGGGGGGGGGGGGGCGGGGGGGTGGAGAACTGTCCTTCATCGAGGGAGAGGCCTTGGTGAAGATAGAATGTTCTCCTCATTTCTTGCTGCATTTATCTATTTATTCACTTTTCTTTCTTCCTTATTTTGTTTTACAAGTGTGTATTCATAACTGCTTCCGGACTCTGCGAGGTGCGGTTGGGTTTACACTGATGGGCTGCTAGATAAATATGGAAATAAAAAAATATTTAAAGTGAGTGCGAATGCCAACTATTCAAAATGGGCAAGCGAGAATGAGGAAGAGAGACACAGGGAGAGAGATAGAGGGGTAGAGTCAGAGAGAGAGGCAGAGTACAATATGAAACAGATGCCTCCACAGATGGGAGATAAACAGGCACATAGATTTCTGAACTGTCACTTTCACTGGGAAAATGGAAATTGCTTTTGTTGCAAAGTCGGTTTTTTAGCCTGCCTGGTCTCTCTTGTGAATTGTTTTGTGCTACAGTTGATGAATGGAAAAACCTTCAGCAGAATCTTTGTAGAACAACTTTTATTAAATAAATCCCCAAACTGAAATGGCTTTGGTTTTTACTTTGAATAATAAAAGGATAGAGATGTTGAATATGTCTGTGAGCTTGCATAATATTAATTTACTGAGACTGATATTTCAGCGGGAATGTAGATAAAAAGACAGCATTAGCGAGTCAGTTAGCTGAACACCAGCTATATTCCACTAAATCCCAAAGCACTGAGCTTTGTTTGTTCTTGTATCCATAGTTTTATTTCATGCTGAACGCATTTCAGCTTTGCCATGGCAGGAAATGAAAGGCCAAAATGAAATCGTTTATAACCTGTCACCTCAGACGACATCACATGTGCTGTTGCTCCCTTAATCACCATTTTATTAACCAGCAGCACACATCAGAATCGACAGCAACGGGTGTTGTTGTCCTGTGTGTATGATGTGTGGTAGGTGTTTATAGGGTTAGTGGGTGGAGGTGTGTATTAGGAGGAGGCCTGGTGTAGGCACTGCATAGGTCTGGAGCTGTCACCTATTGAGGACAACCACAGAGGAAGTCATTTGTGGACTGGCAGGGCACCCACGGGTGTCAGCTTGTGGGTGTTCATATTATCACAGGCATTTGTTTCTGTCCTCCTCCACTCCCTTCATCTCTCCCTCTCCCTGTCTCGCTCCCTCTCCCGTCCTCCCTGTCCCCCTCCCCTCACTCCATCTCTCCCTCTCCCTGTGCAATCCCTCTCCCTTTTTCCCTGTCCCTCCTCCCACTCTTTCTTTCTCTGTCTGTCTGTCTCTCCACCACTATCTCTCCCATCCTGTGTGTGTCTTTTTTCTGTCTATCTCTCTCCTTTTCTATTCTTTCTCGTTCTCTGTCTCTCTCCGTCTTTCTCTCTCTCTCTCTTTCTCTCTCTCTGTCTTTCTCTGTCTCACTCTCTCTTTCTCGCTCTGTCTCTCTCTCTGTCTTTCTCTGTCTCACTCTCTCTTTCTCTCTCTGTCTCTCACTATCTTTCTCTCTGTCTCACTCTCTCTTTCTGTTTGACTGTCTCTGAAACGCTCTCTTTCGTCTCTCTCTCTCTCTCTCTCTCTCCTCTCTCTCTCTCTCTCTCTCTCTCTCTCTCTCTCTCTCTCTCTCTCTCTCTCTCCTCTCTACCTCTCCCTCTCTACCTCTCTCTCTTTATCTGTACCTGTCTATCTCCCTCCTCTCTCCTCTCTCCACCTCCTCTCTCTCTCCTCTCTCTTTATCTCTCTCTGTCTCTGTACCCGTCTCTGTCTAACTCTCTCCTCTCCTTTGTGCTGCCTTTGATCTACGTTGATGTCCTCCTTTCCTTAACTGTTGGGATTTCTATTTGTTTGGCTTTGTTGGTGTATGCACAAAAAAAATAAGAGGGGGGTAGTTGTGTGTGTGTTTATGTATATATATATATATAGATATATGATATGTGTGCATGTTTCTGTTTATATATATTTTATATATATTATATATTTATGTTTATATATATATATTTTATATATATATATATTTATTTATTTTATTTTATTTTATTTTATTTTATTTTATTTTATTTATATATATATATATATATATATATATATATATATATATATATATATATATATATATATATATGAGGATGGTTGTTATTTGTGTGTGTTTTTATGTATTTTTATATATATATGTAGATGAGGGGACTGGTTGTGTGTGGTATGCGTTGGGGATTAGGGGGTGAGCTGGTGTTCAAGGGCAGCAGATGTGTTTCCTATACACCTCAAAGGGTACAAACAAGGCAAGCAACCTGCAGGGATTTCAACAGCCGGTAATCCTGCCCATTGTTTTCCCTCTCAATTTGCCCGGGACCGGCGTCCCTCGCATACTAAAGCAGCCTGCTCCACCTGCCACTCTACAGGCCCTTATCTCTGCGTTGCTGTTCACCTGGAGACACAGGGTTCGATTCCTGAGACTAAACACACAGCACACCCGACCGGACCCGGTGCATTCCTCCTCACAACCAGTCAGGGACTCCCTGGCTTGCAGTGTGGTGTTGAATGCAAACTGGATGTCGATTAACTAAGATGCACACACATACGTATACACACACACACACACAGTTATTATTTTCATATGTGTGTTCATTTTCGCTCGCCCTCTCTGTTGGCACTTGAGAGAGCACAGGACATAAAAAGAGAGCGAGAAAGAGAGAGTAAGAGTACGAGATAAAGGGAGAGAAACAGATAGTTAGAGAGAGAAAGAGAGAGAGAAAGAGAGACAGATATACAGCAAGAGAGAGACAGAGAAAGAGAGAAAGGGCTTGTTTTCTATTTTCCATGCCCTGGGCGTCAGACATACCAGAAGCGACATAGAGCGCGGCAGGCGGGATGAGATGATAAAACTGCGAGGCACTCTCTTCTCATGTTCGACTTAATGGATAAAATGGTGTCAGCATGTTCCTGTAGCCCCTCAGGA
>NC_140287.1:10069401-10252566 GCF_964030765.1 Micromesistius poutassou
ATAATTGACCACTTTCAAGGAAAGTGGATTTTTTTGCCTCTGAATCATGTCTTTCGTATCACTCCACAAGTAGTCCGGTAACTTATCAACCCCAGCGTATTCGGTTGTAAAGCGACGTCTTTGCCAAACTATTTCTCTGCTGATCAACACTACGAATGGTTACAAAGAAATTTTAAAAAGACACACTGTGTGAAGTTATTTTTTAGTTTTGGTAGCCGTGTAATAAGTGGGACAATGTATAGAACGCCAGTCATTATCGAAAATAAGCCCCTTCAAACCCTGTCGGGGCTTATTTTCCCGATAATGACCGGCATTCTATACATTATCCCTTACATACTTGTATATGTTGCCATATACTATATAAATATATGCTATATATACTTATTAATATATATACTATACCATACAGTGTTTGTGGAGTGCAGCCGCCCTGGAGGAGAGGTTGTGGTTCTTCTCCTTCCCAACGTTCCTCCTGAGATGTTCATCAAGCGATGACCGCCTGATGAGTTTGTGTGCAGCGTCAATCTTTTTATTGCAAATTGGATTTGTGCTTTTATGGCAGCTGCTGTAAAAAAATAACATCTAAAGATAAAATAAAAATAATTGCTGAGAGTGGGGGATGTTATGTTGTGGAATGCGGCATTAACATGGAAATGCGATCAAGAAATCCAGCCTGAGATTGTTTCGTTTAAGGGTTTGCACGGACCTCCGTCGACACTGCAACCTTGTCAGATAGAACCAGGAGGACGATTAGCATGTGTCTCTTCCTCTCTTCTCTCCAGCCTCCCCCCCATCCTTCCCCGCACCCCCCTTCCCCCCAGGTGGTCTGAGTGTAAAACAACAGCATCCACCCCTACTCCATCACCACGCCCTTCTCTGAGTAAACCCACCAGGATTAATTTGCATGATCCGTCCCCTTCAGGACAGGGTGTCCTGTCTCTCCAAGGTACCTGACATCACCCATCAGCCTCAAGGATGCACTCTGCTGACATGCCCGTCACTCCCATCTGATTCCTCTTCCTGGCCTCATGACTGCCCTGAACTTGCCGGCTACGGCTAATGAACTTACATTCTGGAAATGTAGTTAATCAATATCGCATATAATATCAAGAAGTACAATCAATGCGAGACGTGTTGCCCCATAAATGTATGTATATGTGTACTTTCTTTTCATTGATTATCTGGCTCCCGGCAAAAGCTGCTAGTGTGGATGATATGGAGACTGCTTTTCTGTGTGTGTGCTTTCATTACATGAGATTAATAATATAGCCTGAATCATTTACATCTCAGTGATTCCCTCCGGCCGCACCATATTGGGTTTGATATCTCTTACATACTGGCGAGGCGGGAGAGAGCAGCGAGCGTAGACAGAGTATTAGCATGAATGAAACAGGAGGCAACGCTGCTCTGCACGGGGCTGCACTGTGATGTCATTATTTAGGGAAGGCAATAATGGACAAATTCAATGCGCACACAGCGTGGCTATTCTTATATTCGTTTTTGATTGAAAGTCTTCTGAAATATTGTGGAGGAGAACTAATAACATTCAACCTGGGTCAGATATATTTTATTTACACTATTACTTTATGCATCATCCTAAATAATCGAAGATTAGATGTGGGGAATCTCTTTTATTCTTTTTTTTTTTTTTTTTTTTACCAGACACGCAGATCCTTAGATCGCACGTGGATCCAAGGAGTAGAGTTATAGGCTTGTACATCAGAATGCATCATGGGATTTTTTGTTGGCGATACTCCGCCATATTGAGAGGTTTCAAGCGAGTTGTAGTACTGTAAAAAAAAGGAATCAATGAAAATAACCAAATCAAAACTATATGTTGTAACAACTCACATGGGAAAAAATGCAACACTTTCAAACGCAAAAATTATTCAAATCATTGAATCATTTCACAATTAATGATTAAACCATTACCAACTACAAACACAATATCTAACATTGCCATGCTCAAATGCTTCCAAAATGGTGGCAATCGTTGCGATGTGACGTCATGATGCACAAGCTATCCTCTGATAGGAAGTGAACAGATGTTCTCTCAAGTTCCAGATGGTAATAATGATAGTACGTTATATATATATTTTTTTTTGCAAAATTTATTTATGGTCTTTTGAATGTCATAGGAATGGCCTCCTTGTAACAATTTGTATAAGCTGTGAAAAAAAAATCACAGGTTTTAAAACCTTTTGAATTGAAAATGATTTTATTTCTGTTGAAATGCTGATGATAACCCGTGGAGATGAAACAATGTTCGATTATATGCGATTGATTGAGTAATCATGTGTATTTGTGTATTTTGTGTATTTAATTCCCTCTCATCTTGTTGTAGATGTAGTTACTGACAATGGCTATGATGCCGTTACTGTCTTACCTTACATTGAGAAAGGTAAGCAATGCGTTTCACGTGAATTGTTTTTTCTTACAAGTTGCTTACAGGAACTGTGCGTCACGCACATCATCCTGCCCTTTAAGACCGAGAACCCTCCTGCCTGTAATTGGCTTTGTTCAGAGAAACAGGATGTTTTCTGGGTTGGGGATTAGACTAATGTTGAACAGAACACCCGGCTACCACCTGGCAACTGTCACAACCGAGTGACAGTGGGGGGGGCCCGAGTTTACATTCAATCAGCCCTAATTGTGCTGTGATTGAGGTATTACAGGCTAATTGTTTCTAGTGCCAGGCAGCCGCCCTGTTGTCTACAAGACACAAACATTATATCTCAAAAAGTACTCCAAGGTGAAGCCACGCATTAACTTGATTATTCCCTCAATTGCTCGCTAATTTTTGGTAATCTGGGTGATCAGGAGATAGGTGGGAACATTCAAATAGCATTTAGCAATCAACCAATCTCATTACAATAGGAATGGAGACGGCTGTGGAGAGGCAGGCATGGGATTTATTTATTCCTCTCCTCCATTTCCCTTCTGAAGCCGGTCAATAAACAATCTGCATAACTTTAGCACATCAATATTTAAAGTGCCAGCCAAAGGTCTCCTCTCCTGGAGCTCTCAGTCTGCTTTTGATGTTTACTACTTTGAAATGTGCCACACACAGCACTGAAACGCTCCCTGGGGCTTTCACATGTGTGTGTGTGTGTGTATGTTTATGTGTGTATGTGTGTGTGTGTGTGTGTGTGTGTGTGTGTGTGTGTGTGTGAGAGAGAGAGTGTGAGAGTGTGAGAGTGTGAGAGTGTGTGAGTGTGTGTTTGAGTGGATGGGTGTGTGTGTGTGTATTTGTGAGTATATGTGCAAGGACCCGCACACACATGCATGTCTTTCTATTTATGTGTGTGTGTACGATAGTGTGTGTGTGTGCTTGCATTTGTGTGTGTGCCCGTATGCTTGTTTTTATGTGTGCCTGCTTGTATTTGTGTGTGTGTGCGTGTGTCTGTGTGTGTGTGTGTGTGTGTGTGCGTATGTGTATGTGCGCAGGCCCTTGTGTGTGAATGTTTTAACATGCACGTCTGTGTTGGTTTTTCACTGTATATGTTGTTATTTGTATGCGAGATGAAGAATGTGTGTGTGTCGTTTCATGGGGCAGCCCCATGAGTGGGTCCAGGCCTTTGTTTGTGCGTCTAGGGGGAGACTGCGTACATCAGAGCCCTCAGAGGCCCACCCAGCCAGCCCAAACGCTCTGCTCCTCCAAATTGCTCACAGCTGCACCACCGGTAGGGGAGGGAGTGGGGAGACGGTGGTGGTCGTGGTGGTGGTGGTGGGGTTGGTGGTGGAGGTAGGGAAGGGGGTGGGGCAAAGAATATGGGGGCTGAATTTTTAACTACGAAAACAAATGAGGCAACACAGGCACACAATTAGGGGGAAGCCATGGCTATGTGTCGTCTTCAGATGAGCAACATGATGGCCCCTTTACCCCTGGCGGGGGCAAAGCCCTGCCCCGGGAGATGGCTCATTAGGGGCTGTGGAGGGAGAGGAAGAGAGGGAGGGGGTGAGGTCTGACAGTCAAAACACTGGGCAGGAGGGAGTGTGTGTGTGTGTGTGTGTGTGTGTGTGTGTGTCTGTGTGTTTGTGTGAGTGTGCCCGTGTGTGTGTGTGCCCGTGTGTGTGTGTGTGTGTGTTTGTGTGTATCTGTGTCTGTGTGTGTGCATGTGTTGTGATTTAGTTTGGGAGCTGGGGGCCAGGGTAGGTGCGTGCCACTCAGAAGGTACGGGGGGGAGGGGGAGGCCGTGTGTGAGCCTGTTTAACATTCTAGCGTTCTGCGGTGCGGAGGGCGTCAGTTCAGCGGCGTGACGGGCTGCATTTAAATCACGGCGTCGCACACAAAGGGAAGGCCGGCATGCAGCCTTCATCGGCTCCGGCGGCCGGGCGCTACCTCATGAACTCTGTAGTGTCCTCCCTGAGTTACTGTAATGTTTTCCTGTTTAATGAAATCTCGCTCGCTCAGGTAATGATTTCAAGTCATGGTTAAAATCGATCGCCTATACTGACATTGCGCTGTGACCGTGTGTGTGTGTGTATGGGGGGGGGGTGGTTTTGGCATTATGTGTGAGTTGTGTTGAGTTTGATGCATGTCGGCCAGTGTGTAGAAAGAATGGAGAGGACATTAGCCATGTGAATAGATTTAAATAATTTTCTCCATGTAGAGATAAGGTTATCAGAGGGGAAATTAAGAAATATTATAACAGCGAAGACCCGACCGCTTGGTTCTCTTTTGTAACAGGTTATAAAACCTTCCATCAATTATCCCTCATACATTTTAATACAGAGCAATCAATTACAGAGTTTGTGCTCATGCCTCATATTTAATCATTCCAGGATTCATCTCCATGTTGTTGATCGCCAGAGAAAAGGTCCTATAGTTGTGACTATGATATTCCGATTTCCCTGTTTTACATAGCTCCGTTCATAGTCCACCTGTAGACAAAGCTAGAGATAGAGGAAAGGGAAGGACTTGAGAGCAACAGGGACAACAACATGGCAGAGTACAACCTGTGTTGATGTGTGGGGAACCTTGTGGTGTCTGGACCACTTGGAACAATGAAGGCATTGCTGTAGTAATAACACTGCAGTTGATGGGAGAAGGCTTTGTTCAGGAAGCGTGTAAGCGCTCTGGCCTGTAATGAGACTGTGTGTGGAGTACATCTGAGTTGGAACAGTGCCACCAGATGGTTAGGGCCAGAAGTGAAGCTGTCATCTTCCACCTCTCATCATCTCTAATGAGCCATCACATTATGTCTCACTCTGCAGAGACACAAAAACAAAAACAATTTTCCCCTTTTTTTCTTCTCCTCTCCTAGTAGGCCGACAGGGTTTTAGTGAATCAAGCTGTAATTGACAGTTGAATCTCAAGTGAGATGCTGGATCTCCACCTATCACCCCTCTGACGAAATCCAAGTCAGGTCTGTTCTACAGAGCCACGTTCCTACTGACAAAGAGCAAGGGCTGGCTAATAGAATAACACAATTACCTTCTGCCAAAGTTCCCCCATTTGAAAACCATCCCCTTGATTTACCGTTGGTCAGAAGGGTGTAAACCCACTCAGATTAGTTTGGTTGGTGTTGACCGTATTCACTGACTACTCTTTATTCTATTCAGAGAATTAACATAGCGACTATTAGCGTTTGAACAAACCGCGATGAGCCACCTTGATTAGGCTGCTCATTGAGCGATGAGTAAGCATAACTAATCTGATTAACAGTAAAGAGATATTGTTCTCTCATGTAATTATTGTTCAGAGCTAAATTAATTAAAACAACAGTATTCACGTCTGTAAGCACGGATTAAGGGTTTAGAAATAACAACTATTTGTCGCAAAGCGTAAAAAACAAGATGGATGGCTACTGCACAAAGGTGTTTTAGTCAAGGTATTTTAAGTCAGTTAAGATGGTTCTTTTTGTGCATAACTTTCATGTTTCCAATTGGAAATGAAATGTCAAATAAATCCCCCAATGCAAAGAACCAAAGAACGGCTTATCCTGTCAAACCTCATTAGCATAACTAGACTACACTTGCTTTTAAACTTTCTATTTCCAAATTATGACGGCACATCAAATGCCAGAATGGTCGTCCCGATAAGATCTTTATTCTATAACTTTACTTCACTGTTCCTTTAAATGCGAACAAGTACACCTTTACTTATTCATTTCGATTTATGAGGGCATCTTAATTGATCTCCCTGCTTGCACAAACGGTTTTTTCCCCAGTAAGGGCAGAGATGTTAAGTGATAATTGAGAGGAGTTGAATGGAGATTAATAATTCACCGGAACAATGAAGACTCTTCATAAGGACAGCTGTTTAAAGCCTCTTTTTTTTTTTTTTTGCTAAATGTAAGACTTCACACAACTAGTGTGACAAACATCAATTATGGGAATATATCTATTAATTAAATTTGATATATCATACTATTAGTTAAACCTTCTTTCAATCATCCAGAATGCAGAGCAGACATTGAACGTAAAATGCACATGTTTTACGATCTGACACTTTTACTTCCCATTGCCTTTTATTTTCTTTATTGAATTTAATGTAGAACTCACATACACACACACACACACACACGCGCACACACACACACACACACACACACACACACACACACACACACACACACGTGTTATGTTGACCTTGGACAGAGAACTGGCCTTCCCCTCATCCATCACCATTGCACTCAACAACAAGACAGGCGATGTTGGCTGACGCATCATCATCATCATCATCATCATCACACCATTTCACATCCCATCGATCAGACACCAGCCATCACTCAGCTACGCCCTGACACGGCTCTCTGCTCCTTTTTAAGGAACGACCAGAAGGGAAAAGCCCAGAGGACAGGATATGATGATGGGCTGTATAATACTCACATGTCTACAGAATCGCTAGGCCCTGATAGTTTTATATAATAAATAGTACATGACATTATGGGATGCATGACGTGTTTGGTTCAGGCTTCTATCACCCATGTTTTAAGACATTTCACTTTTCATATTAATACAATTTTCAAATATGTTCATTATATATTTTCCACTATGAAACTTTTCATATCATCGTCCCTTTCCGTCTCCTTCCTCTTCTTAGAGCACTGAACCATTAGTGGAATGAGATAGTTGGGCTGGAAAGAGTTATTTCAACCAGCGTGGATCCTGACAGGCTCCAGCCACGTCAGAGAAAGCACTCCTGGAACAAAGCTGCTGAATTCAGAGAGAATGAGAGCCTCTGTGTGCCCATCTCTCTTCCATCTTCCTTTTTCCTCCTCCGTCCGTCCGTCACACAGAGAAAAGGCTTCTTAATGTTATTAATCATAGATCAAAGCAGACGTCCTTTGACGGCATGGGGGGGCGGGGGGGCGGGGTGTTGTGGCTGGATGGGGGGTGGGGGTTATGTCTCCATAAAAGCTCCGGTGTGCATGGTGTGTGTCTTGAGGGGTGCAAGGACACCCCCACCCTCTCCTCCCATTCCCCCTCGCCAGCGGGCCGCTGATTGCACCCTCTTCATCACGTCCTGTTGAGAGGCAGCGAGGGACTGGATCTCCCTATGGGGATCTCCCCCCCAGCGGCAGCACGCCCTCCCGCCCGCCCCCGGCACCCGTTCCAGCAGGAGGCTCACGGGACGTTTCAATTAAAGCATCCCATCTCGTTTATCTCTGCTCCCAACCCCTCCGCCCGGGCCCCGCACCGGAGACACTGCGTTCAGGGAGAACGCCGTCCGTCCCTCCATTCCGTCTGTCGCCGCTACCTCCTGGAGATTAGGATAATTGAGAATTAGTCAGTGAGTGTGTCTGACACAGGATCATTTTAAGATGACTATTTTGATTGGTTGTGCATTTTAAAATGGGTCGGTGTATTTTTGGTTTTAGGCAGCAAATCAAAATTGGGTGTTCTAGTAATCGTTTCAAAGGATGAACTCGCCACAGTTTGTATAGTTATAGTTCAAAGAGAGTAGTTGTACTTTCTAGTCTGTTTGTTTACCTATGTCCATCGTCCTAAACAGGACATTTAGCCTATCCGAGTGGATGACGTATGAGGGACGATAACAAGAATCTCTTCCATCACTGACCTGGCGATGGCCTCAAGGAGACAGGGAATGCACCTGGCTCATTAAGTATTCATGGCATGCTTGTGTTTGGCTTAATGACCACAATCTGAATGATGATTCAAAGTCAAAATGATGCAGTTGAGTAAAAAAACTTGGCAATGGTGATTATTTAATTTTATGTAATACATTTTATGGTTTGAAATGACCTCTATCTATTAGTGGGTGGAAGAGCCATCTCCTGGCAATCACTTTGGTCGGAACCGTGCTGTTAATTGCCAATTGATTCAAGTTTAATAGGAGTATTGATTGATGTTAGGGTTTTCTGACCATTAACCGGTCAACTGATTGGGCTGTATGTCCAAACAAGCTGTGTTCGACATCCATCACCGGTCAGTTTGATCTTCTATCTGCTAAATATATTTTTGTGATGGTCTGGGTTATTCCTCTTTATTTATATTCAGTCATTTACAAATAATTGAACAATTTAAGTGATATCAGAACAGATGAATCACTCTCTCCGGGGGACCGAACTACAGAACCACTGCCTCCACTGGACAGAACCACTGCCTCCAGTTTACAGAACCACTGCCTCCAGTTTACAGAACCACTGCCTCCAGTGTACAGAACCACTGCCTCCACTGGACAGAACCACTGCCTCCAGTTTACAGAACCACTGCCTCCAGTTTACAGAACCACTGCCTCCACTGGACAGAACCATTCCCTCCAGTGTACAGGACCCCTCCAGTGGACTCTCCTATGCTCTTTTAGGGTTCTCTTTTTATATACAAAAACACCATTGTGTGCTCAGAAGTTAAAATTGCAGTGTATAAAGATGGAATACTTTTATACTATGGATAATAATATCCCAATCTAGGTAAGATGTCAGCAGACCCATTTTTAGGATATTGAATTAAAAGAGACAAATAGCAAAGAAACAAATCCTCCTCAGCTGTTATATTCTGTTCATGTTGTCAGGGTAAGGGTTTGGTTCTGTGCATTTTATAATAGGTGTTTTGCACAACGCCTTGGATGGCAAAAACTCTTCCTCCGACTGTCAAGCGAATTGCAGTGTTTGACAGTGACTATAAGCCAGGCAGCTGCCATTGCCCTCCGCTCAAAACTCTTAGACTCAAAGCTTCTTTGTCTCCCCAATCCTTTATTGCTTCAACTGTCACACACCTCAGGAATCCTCCGCAAACTCACTCTCTCTGTCTCCTCTCCCATCTCTACCGGTGTAAGTGGATTTAACAGGTGAAATCATGCGCGGATCATGGACTTCACCTGGATTTTACCGGAGTGTCTATTCCCAAATAAATTTGTGCAGAGTGTACAAAATTGTTAGTGTCACCTTCCATGCGGGCTGCAGCCGCACTGAACCGCACAGGCAATGAAGAACAATCAGAGAGACAGAGAGGAGCCAGACAGTGGGCAATCTAAAGACAATCCGCTTGTCTTCGGTAAAAGATGAGTGTGCCCGCAGGCCGGCGATGGATTCATCATTCATGGGACGCTGGTAGGGAAATTGAAAAGCTTAATTTTGTGGTTCCGGGCGTTTGATGTATCCAGTGATTCAACAGCAGTTACGCCGAGACGGATGGTGTGCAGCTGGACAGCAATTTTTCAAGTAGATGTATGGCCTCTCCTGCCGGAGTTAATGATGTCATGCTGCTGATGATGATGTCATGCTGCTTTATTTCGGCGTCTCTATGATATTTTCCCAATCCAGTGAACAGACTGTCTCTGTGCTGTTATCTGTTTTGTTCAGTATGTACAGCAGCCTGCATAAGATGTAAAGTTATATTTCATATTGTGTTATGACAGTACTGTGATCATGCCCGTAGCCATCAATGAGGTCACAGAGGTCCAGACCACTTTTTTTCTAGAGATACTTCTCCGAGATGAGTAAATGCTTGATTCAGTTGAGACTTCAGATGTCACACACGCCGTGTGTGACAATTAAATCAACACGTATATACTCAAACATTTTCTCAATATTTACAATATTATTTTCTCTCCCTAGTTTGTGTCTATAAATATCTCAACCCTAAAGGGCATAGCCGTGATGAAACGACGGCGGTACATTGGTGGAGAGACGTACTGAGGGGGGACGTGATGGTGACTCTGCTCTCTAAAGTGAAGAAGAGGAAGATGAACAAGATCCACAGGGTGGATGTGTGACATTGCTGAGGGCTTTAAATATGAATGAGTTTGATCCTGGTACTGCTCTCCTCTGCGCTCCCTACCTGGGATCTCCATTTTAATAGGCTAATTAGTGGGCAGTGGTGGTGATTGCCAGGCGCTGGTTCACAGAGTCATTGTGTGTGCGGGTGAGGGGCAGACAGGGCTGCACTGCAGATTGGGCCAGCAGACTCTGGTTGAGGACTGGGGGATAGAGGCGGAATCCTCCTCTAATCCCCCAGCCCCCTGCTGAGAGGCTGTTGTTAGAGGAGCAACATGCAGCCCATGTGACACTAATGATAAGAACGACCGCAATATGAGTCACTCACACATATTTTTTGTAGCTTATTTTTCAATCTTGCCGGCTCATTGTTTGAGAAAATCCTATCACTCACGCCACAGCGCCTGCCTTCATGTGGGTCTCGGCTGACGGTGGAGTTGTCAGTCGCAAGAGTGCGGTATTGCATGAAGTGCGGCAGATTTAATAATTGATATCGCACGTCGCAGTCAGGATGAAGCGTGTGTCATTCAGAGGTGTGAATGGAATCAGGCCTCATGGGGATTGAAGCTTCACTATATCTGCTACTCCACTGACAGAAGGAGGAGAGACTGGGGATTCACGTCGCTTGTTTGTCTGGGGCCATTTTGAACCGACACATGTATACTGGGTCTGGACTGTTTCCAAAAGATCTCTTTTGAATTTCTTTGGGAAAAACACTGCAGTATCAAGTCTGAGGTATGTTGTCACTATATTTCCCATGTTCCAGCTCGAGTGACCTTTTCTTTAAGTTCATCGCCTTATCAGGAGCAGGCAGGATGTACTGCAGAACCGGCTCCACAGATCACTCTGGGGTTGGAGAACATCCAAGCATTTGAGCTATAAGCTGTCTTGATTTGTAGTCTAATGAAATTCATCATTCTGCGTGACATTTGGTCTACATACATCGTGTGCATTAAGTGTATCATCAAATACACACAAGCAAGTGCACGTTTATGATGACCATGCGGTGGTGATTAATATACCCCACTTTAGCAAATCGACTTACCTCATGTATGCACGGCTGCACGCACACAACACACACACACACACACACACACACACACACACACACACACACACACACACACACACATTGTAGATGGTGGATTTGACTCCCATCAGGCAAGAGAACACATCCATCTCTTTGGAACAAGAAGAATGAAGCGCGTCAAGACAGAGCAATGGCTTTAATTCACTGGTGGGTCTGCGGCAAGGGATGGAGCATCTTTGACATGGCAATAAATTAAAATGCACTCTAACGTGACTTTTTGATTCCTACTGCTGGGGGGAGGGGGGGGGGAAAGAACAGAGGAAAGAAGGGTTAAGCATTTGTTACTGGTACTAGTATCGTACTGCTTGTTATGTTGTGGATATTGCAGCGCCTACATAATGGTTGCTTTGTACAGACACCTCCGTAACGGTTGCTTTGTACAGTCACCTCCGTAATGGTTGCTATGTACAGTCACCTCCGAAACGGTTGCTATGTACAGTCCCCTCCGTAATGTGTCACAACCATCCCTACATTCCACCATCTCCCATTTTGCTATTTTCTAGTTTCCATTTCTTTTACAGAGATTGAGTTCTGCTTTTTCATTATGCTTCAATATGTGTTCAGGGCTTTACAACGAGAATGTGTGAACAACGCAACAGAAAGGTGTGTTGTTGCTGTTGCTGAGGCCTGGTTGCCGGACACAGGTGGATAAACCTGCACAGGGAGCAGCATAGGAGCAGCGCGCGCGGCTCAGAAGAGTCTGATTGATTTGGCAGGGCGGCTGACAGCAGACAGGAGCAGGCCTCCCCGTGCCACACTCCACATAATTCTTTGATTAATGCTTTGCGTCCCAAAATCGCTCCACTGCAACATGAAATCGAATTAAATCACCTGGATACCTCCAGTAATTGATTGGAAATGTCAAAAGCGAGTGGCAATGACATTAATAATTTGAGGGGAAAAAAGGAAAAAAGGGGGACAGAAAACCTGTGTTATTGTGATGGAGCTGCTTCCAACAGGACGCTGGAGTCGTCGGGACTGTTTCCATGTGTTTGCGCGGCGCATAATGTGGATTATCATGCCACTGCATACCACTAGGGATGACAGACGTGGGCGACGTGGGATCTGTCTCCTCGCTCTCTACATGTCGTGTGGATTGATGCCGTGCTGCCTCCCCCCCCGCCCCCCAGGGGGCTGGCGATGGAGAGATTCATATGTGTCTTCCGCTGTTGTACAAAGAGCCAGAGCCGCAGACCAGTAAACCGTTAAATGAAAGCAGTGTACGACGTCAGGCGACTTCACAGCTCGCGACTTTGTTTCAAATCAATATTGTAAATTATTGAAGCCGTGCGATGGGAATATTCCAAAGGATGTTAGTCAGGGGGAATACTCTTCCCCTGGGCTGTCGATAAAGAAGCTCATGTTCCCCCACGCCGTGCCTCTTGGAAGACAGAGGCTGGAAAGGAAACTCCACACTTTGTCACAAATTATGAATTATTTTTCAATGAATATCATTTACAGACTTGCGTAATTCCCACGGTGCCTCCATGTATTGCCTCGGTGATTGATCTCCTCATGATCTGCCTTGCTTCAGCCACGGCCCAGAGATAAGCAGATGTCTACTCATAATACCCACAATGCATCATGGCCCTGTTGGCAGCATACTGTTATTAAAGGTTAGTTTATGGTCTCTCTGGTTCGCTGATGTAAGTTGGAGATTGCACAGGGATTAGTATCATGGCCCAGGTTGAAACGGTTCAACAGGCAGGCGATGAATGTATTTCCATCAATGGGCACATCAAGAGTTTAATCCAAATGTAGCTTTTACAATCTGGCCATCAAGAATCCAGTGTTGTATTATATTGTATTCAGATGCTATTCTCTTAAGATGGGGATAGATAGGCCAACGGCCCAATTTTTTACTCTAAAAAGTTAGGCCTTTCCTGAATTACTGCTGTATCAGTCTTGATAATTGGGACCTCACTATTTTCTTTTGGTCTAGTTGCCTGTGTCTGGCCTCTTCCAGGGTTCACATCTCTGGATACAACATTAAGGCACATAACCAATCAAGGAATGAGACCACATAACCAATCAAGGAATGAGAACACTAGGCTCAGGCGTAGATCGTATGAGAGGGTTAATTAACCATAGTACATATAACTAGTACCATAGTTAGAAATGGCACGATTGAATCAATAGTTAAAAGCAGCAGCTCCAAATGTGAGCAGCGACAAAAATGTTATGAGCTTGTTAGCTGCTGTAACCCAGAAGATAACATTATATTAGTGTTTTTATATATCATATTGTAATTGCCTTTATGACTCGACATTTAGAAAAATACAAACCATGCTCTTTTTAAAGTGCCACATTTGGGGCTAAGGCCTTGCTGAACCGTAGTTATACAGTAACTTCAAATGTTCCAACAGACACCCCGTTTTTTTCCATTAGGCTTGGCTTTGTCATGGAAATAGGAATGTAGTGCAGACGATTAGGCTAATAATGGAATCGCCAGCCCCCATTATGGGCAGCGTTAGGCTTCTAAAGCAGACGCATCAGTCTTGAAGAGTGTGATCCCCCAAGGTCTGATGACCCAACCTGAGAAAGAGAGAGAGAGAGGAGTGGGAGGGAGGGAGACCATGGCGTTCCCTCCAGGATATTATGCAAGGTAAACAAGCCCGATGAAACACATTCACAGCCGTGAAGGTCCAACAGTTGCTCCACCGAGGTGTGACAGCCATTATTACAGAAGCCGTCAGTATTACACACGTTGGTGAGCAGCTGACGCTGTGTGAGAGAGGGATGGTCACCTAATAGAGCCATCAATATCCACACCCTCGCACTCTTTCATTCACTCATACCCCACCGCCCTCCCCTCCCCCTTCTTCTCCGGAGCTCATTCGAAGGACGTGATGGGGGATGAAACCACGAGAAGACATTACTGTGTGGAGATCGCCAAAAAAATGCAAAGTCTTTGCTAAGAACCGATAAACCAACAAAAACTGCATTTAACCAGATAAAAATATATATTTGTAAAACAGAACTGTGATAGAATACCGAAGCGTCTTGCACACCATCTCAGACCAATAAAGTTTTAGAAGACGGGAAGCCATGTGTAATTACACATTGACTCCATTTCTCATTCCTGGATGTCATTAACAGTTAAGAGTAACGAATTCTACATCTCCTTCACATCGGCCGACAGCCCAATACAAACCTAGTGGGGTTCAGGCCCCCATCTGCAACACGCCCCACATCAAACAGAGTACAGCGTTCAGCGCCGGTCAGAACCCAACATGGACGCTGCTTAAGCATTCACAACCCGGTGACGACACAGCGGTCTACAGGGACATTAGAAGGAAGCAGACTGACGTTGAGATGAAAAGGCCGTCTGTCAGCACCTCAGTTTTGGACTCATTGACGCTGTGGCCTCCTGTTGCTTATTCTTTAGCCGTTTCTCAATACCAAGTACGCGGACTACGTTCTTGCAGACTTGGAAGTACGTACTTGGCAAGTCCGGACTTTCAAGTACAGACTTCCGAGAACGCGAGTACGCACCTGCAATTGGAACAGCAGCAGACTCGATGATGCATTCTGGGATATTTAACGGTCCCAAGTCCACACGAGTCACCTCCGATGCATCCTCGGTAGAACGGCCTCATCGAGAACGCATCAAGGACACTTCCGGGTTTTACGACAGTACTCGCGTTCTCGCGTACTTGGAATTAGAACAGTGCTTGGGCCACCACTGATGACGTTTACCGAGAACGCAAGTACACGAGTACGCACGAGAACGCAAATTGAGAAACGGCTTTTGTGTTTGTCCACCAACACAAGTCTACAAGTTAGTCTGCTTTTGTCTGTTTCCTGCCCAGTTTTCTGCTCACCTGTTCCACATTATATGGTAACTACCCAGCCTATTTATACCCTGTGTTCTTTGTACCACCTTGTCTGATTGTTTTATACTTGGACTGTTTCCAAAAGATCTCTTGGAATTTTTTTGGAAGAACACTGCAGTGTCAAATTGAAGGTCTATTGTGGCTATGTTTCCCATGTTGCAGCACTACTGACCTTTTCTGTAAAACAGGACAGGATTTTTTGTTATTGTTTGAGTGGAAGCCTTGCTCTGCTTCAAATCAATATTTGGAACTCTTTTCTGCTTTTGGGTTCAGATTTCACACACACCTGACAGCCATCAGTAGTTGCGGTACAGAATCCCCTCCACCACCAGCCAGAGAAGGCCAGCAGTGGCGCTCTCTACCGTGCGTTGACGCCTGAGAGATTTACTCCCGGGGACGATGTGCAAAGCACCGGTGTCTGCAGTATCTGGCCTTCCCCACATGTGACCACACGCGTTATTTACTTTTAAGCTTTATTTACCTCACACTATTCTTGCCATCTTGCCCCTCCCCCGCCTTTGTCCCCTTTCCATGTGCAGAAGGAGATAATTTTTGTCCTCAGCTCATTTTGAGTAAATCCTGGACGACAGGTTAACGGCTGGAGACACACAGGTCTACAGTATTTATACACACACACACACACAGGGTGATAGCTGCTGCCGGTCTGGGTACAAATGGAATCCAAATGGAGAGGGGAAGCAGTGATAACAAAAGTGAAAAGGTAAAGGGAGTGAATATAAAGCTGTAATTCTCTTTGTGAGGGTTGACTCCTATAACCGGATCAACTCAGCGCTCATAAATGCCACATTGGCGACAATCAACGATGAAGAAATGAAACATGGTGAATATGTTCTTTGCCATGTTCAGTGCACCTTTGAAGAAAGAAAGAAATAAACATATATATATATATATATATATATATATATATATATATATATATATATATATATATCTACAATAGAGCCGCCACCCATGAATGACATTAACATAGAATGTGAAACGTGGTTTCACAGTGTTCACCCAGCAGGGCTCGAATGGGATTTGCATAGATTACATTTCTCACTTAGTGTTTCAGTGACGCTTTCGGTAACATGCATGGATCTAATCGCACATATGCTGTGTTTGCATATCACACAGTCAGATAATGGTGTGTGTGTGTGTGTGTGTGTGTGTGTGTGTGTTCCCTTAAGTCATGGATATGATTGCTGTTTGATTATGAGGCTATTTGAATCTTCAGAGATTACAGTCTAGCCACAACTCCCTGCTCAGCAATCCATACCTGTTGTGTATAGACTTGCATTCTTGTGCAAGTGTAAAACCCTTTATGTGCTCCTAGAACACGTGTGTTTGTCTGTGTGTGTAATATATTGGTGGGCATTTGCTCCTCTATGTATGTGTGTGTTGGTGCGTTAGTATGCAGTTGACTGAAAACCTAGCCAACAAAGGGGTTTCCATTAAGAAGCCAATCTTGTACAAGTGTGCAGTTAATTAAGAAAAATGCCTTCTTCAGTGGGAGCCGTCAGAGGCCCATATTGTTTACATAAAGAAATCACTTTGAAGTTTATTGGCTTTTTAACTATCTGCTTTCCTTTGAACCCATATGGGAAAGACTTAGTCAAATTGTAGAGCCAGACACACCACAGCTACTTTTAATGTAATTTATTAAGTAGCGCCTGCGCTCTATGATTCTTACAATAACAGTAGTCCTGCTTGGCCTAGTGCAATCACATTTATATCAGGAATTGATACATGCGTCCCCAGCCAGATCTTTGAAACATTTATTGGAGTCAGAGATGAAAGATTAGACTGATGGGCATGTTCTTTAATCAGTCTCATTACTTTGTTTAATTTAGTTTAAATGGGGAGGATGATGCTGAATCACCTTGTATTAAGGTGGAAGAATTAACACCGCTGCCAAACACACACTCTCACACACAAACAGGATACACATGCGCACGTTGATTACAGTTGATTACAGACGCGCCTCCACGTAACCTTCAGAGCAACATACATAGCAGGCTACAAGTCATGCTAATTGGATGGTATGTTCTAACACTTTTACAACCATTTTAGAAGACTTGAAAAACGAAGTTCTTATGTATCATCATTTTAATAAACAAGCAGTTTAATGGTCATACGTAAGTGTTGGAAATATTAAATAGTGCTAGATTATCAAGATTAGCCACGACAGCTGCTAGGCTTCCTGCGTGGAGAGACATGACCTCGGAGCCGCTCGTGTAGGTCCTATTTCAGTGCTAGACGGGGGAGTTCCCGCTTCTCCGTCTCTGGCCTGCCTCACACGGCGCAGGGACCTCGTTTCATTCAATTTGGAGTTTGTAAACGATGCTACAGTACCTCGGCTCCCCGTTCAGAGCAGGCTAGGTTTTAATTACCGCTAATTGCGTTTCTGCATAAGGCCTTTCTGGCGAATGGCTCCTGAAGTGCCTGTAATCATTATGGATGCAAATGAATGGTATGCCGATAAGAGGCCCTTGCGTACGCACTCGCAAACGCTCGGGGTTTAGAAAGCCATCAGTGAAAGTTCAATGAAAGTTAAACTGAAAGGGCGAATGAATGGGGCTTTTGTCTTTGACAGAGGATGTTTGCATCCTCCTCCTCTGAGCGTCTGGCGGCTCCATGATCTGCTGCTCAGTAGAGATGTTGCTTTGATGTTTATATGTTTCTGCATCCATACACACGCAGGTATAACGCTGTGTTGGGATGACATGAGCTCTGGGAAAAGGAATACAGAAATAAAAAGGGCACCTTTTGAGAAATGGATGCACGACGCAGAAGCAATACTTTTAAGTAAGCGTTGTACATGGCTGTGCTCGGCTCCGGCTGGTGATATTTGCACTGCACTGACACCTCTGACTTTAAAAAAATTGAAACACCCAGTCTATCATGCCCCTATGGCTGTGCCTGATGCCCGGAGCCAGGCTAACCTGCTGTACAGCTCCTAGCAAGCCACTCGTTGGCCTGTCCCATCCTGTTTCAAATCAAAGAAAGTGTATTGAAGCCCATTATGGTTTACATTGTCAATCTGACTTCATTATGCAACCTTGCGAATTAAACTACAGTGTTTAGTGTTAAGACTACAGCAATGGACTCCTAAAATTTGGAACTGGTGACCAGAAGTCTAGCCTAGTAATAGCCTAGGCTAACCTAGCCTAGCCTAGCCTATTAGCATAGCTCCTGTTGAGTTAGAGAGATCACACTTTTCAGCAGCAGCTCGCCTTTTATCATCGTATGTTAGTGACACACACACACACACACACACACACACACACACACACACACACACACACACATCTGAGTGCTCATATAGCCCTTATTGTGTAACTGTGCCCCAGTGTAGCATGGTGTCATGTTACAGAGACAACAGAGCCTCTTTGGGGTCTTATTATTGGGCAAGATAATGGGTGCTGCTGAATGCTACGTAAGGATTTGGAGCAGTGCTGGAACTTTTATCTCAGTGCTCTGACTCTACGCTGTCATCTGCAGACACATTCTGAGTGCTTCTCTGGATTTAAACAGTGAGGAACTTGGAGAATTGGCATCATCTATCCCTTCATCACATGTCATTGTGGTCAATGGCTTCCCACACCACATTGACCCATGGAAGTCGCTTCCATCCAACATGACAAGCCACGTGCTTGATCACCAAAACACTATAAAGACTCAATATACAACTCTGTTTCTCTCAGGCTGAGCCAATGGAGGAGGGACAGGAGCCTCCTCTGCCATCAATAGTGAACCAAAGGACATAGTGGTCTGCAGGACATAGGGAGCAAAACAGTGCACAGTCTGCAGGACGTAGGAGACCACAACAGTGCACGGTCTGCAGCACATAGGGGACCACAACAGTGCACGGTCTGCAGGGCATAGCCCCTGCATCAGGCCCATCTATTAGAAAGATGCATTAAATATATCACAGTGGCAAATCAAACATACCTGTTGGATATTGCTGCACTTAACAAGTACAGAACATAGTTAATGTGTCACTCTCACAGACTTTAAGCACAGCCTGCTAATAATACAGAAAAGTACACCTTAGCCTTGAATTGGAAGGATTTGTAAATTTAGGATTAATCATAATTTTCAATGATGATGTACAGGCCTATTTATGGGGATATGAGTAACAGTGTGTGTATAAAAAACATGCATTACACTAAATGCAAACAAACTCATCAATTACCCATTAATGAGAGAAACTCATTAATAAAATAATCCCCTATTGATTAAGCATTAAGCGGGAGGTAAATGAGCAAACAAAGGCAATAATATTATACGAGCAGCTGTTCAATTACCAACACTTTAGCCTGCATCAGGGGCCTTCCCTTTGGTCATGTTTGAATGTTGCACAGGAAGCTCCAACACGGTTTTATCTTCTTGTCTTCGCACTGTGTTTTACTGAGAGCTCCTCTGTTCATCACCCTCTCATAACGCCAGGCAGCAGCATAAGATGCCCGACAGTCCATTGGAAGCAGAAATGAGGTGTCTCCATCACTGGCCAATCAACACGCAATCACAGCTAATAGCTGTGAGCTCTTCATTGGCCATGTGGCTTTGCCAAACGCTGTGTTTAATAGGTGACACTAAATAAATTGGGCTCGGCGAGAGAACCATCTCAGAAAACTAAAATCACATTTGATGGGAGTCATTAGCTTAGATCGTCGGCCAAATAGATCATGCTGTCACAATGTTGGCCCGCAGAACCTCTTAAATGCCATTAGCGTGGAAGGCTCGATGGCAAATCGTCCACGTGCAACACCGTTTCACTCTGCGGTGTAAGTTCCGGTGGGCAGAGTCAGGTATCATTAAGTACAACATTGCAAACAATAGGGGTAATTAAAATAGCGATCCCTCCACCTGCACATCCTCAGAAAGGCAGAACGCAGACTTTAACGATCACATAGAAACCGCTGTCCATTTAGGAAGTGTTGAATGTTAGGGCTAAGAGTCCCCAGTGGGGCTTCTGTGTTCTCCTGGGGCCCCTGGTCCCCTTGTCAGCCCGGTCTGAGACGGCCAGTAACAGTCCCTGCCGGGGGAGGGCCCTGCGACCTTTGCCTAACTAATGGCTCCCTCCACATCCGTCATGACACAAGCATGGGCGCCGTGTTTATTGCTCTTTATTTTAAATTAAAACCACAACGCTGCACATCCATCACGGTCATCGGTGACCTTTAGCGGCAGTGAAGGCGTGACCCTGAAGAGAAGGAGCCAACAGGTTTAGAAAGCCTTTGAAAGCGGTCCCTCTACACACTATGACTATGAGTGCCCTTTTAGATACTTGACGCGCCGCTCCTGAGTCGGCTGCGTTTGAGGCCTTCACCCCCCCCAGCAACGATTGACCAAGGCTGTCAGGAAGGGCTCTCCATCAGTCATTGTAATGCAGTCTTCATTCAAGGGGCTTTGACACCAGTCACACCATCTCCACCAGTGGAGGTATACACTCAAATGGGTTTCTGTCCTTTAGGGTCAATTGTCTAATCACTAATTGCATAAATGAGATGCTGTGCGCACTAGCAATTGGCTTGTATCGTTTTAGTGAGTTGTGAAAGGTATCTTCTTTATCTCCTATTGCCTGACTGTAAAGGAGTGGGAAATACACCTTGTTGTACATATTATAACTATTTACTATTTAGACACTTATACAAAATGCCCATACAGTTAATTCTGATGCAGGTCAGCAGCTAGGGGTTGGAGGATCGAACCCAGAACCTTTGGGTTGAACCAACCGGTCACATAAAAGGTTTCCTGAACCATCAGCGCATGTCATATTCTGTCTGGCTGTGTGGAGTGAATGTGAGTTAATCCTGGTTAAACAACAGAGTGTTTGATATGAACAGCAAAGAGAGGCTTAATGTATGTTTATAATACTGATGTAATTGGTTGTAATTGGGAGTGGTGTTTTTTTAATAATCCAAGAGGCTTGCTGTAGGCATCGCATTATAACACTTTATATCAGATTTCATCATTTTATGATTTTATCGTTTTTCTTGCAGCGTTCATCCTTTGCCCTATATGATACATGATATCTCTGTCTCAGCGATTAGCAAATAAAAAATAGTTTGGTAACTATTGTGGTTATCACGTGATATATCTATGTTTGAAATGGAAAATTTAAACTGAGATGAAATGAGAAAATGCAATCCTATTCTTTGACTCATTTAATGCCAGACTGTAACTCGTTCACACCTGGCAGGAGACATGGCCATTAAAAGCTCCCAGGCATTCTGGGTAATGGGGCGGAGCTCTGGGTGTAAGTGGAGAAAGCACAATGGAGGCATGAGTGACTGACATGCGGCTGTTAGCTGTGCACTCATCCCTGGATTCAACTAAAGAGTGATGAACCTTGTGTTTTTAATCAGGTCCCCCCTCCATTCTACACACATTCCCGCCATTTCTTTGATGAAGCAACATTCAGCATCTTATGAATGAACAGCCCATACAAACAGAGAGGAATGGGTTGCCTTGTTATTAGGGATAACCAATCTGCAACAACGTCCTCCGACGTGCAGAACGTCTGTCCTCTCTTTCAAGCACGCCTGATGGATTGCTTGGATTACAGCTTGTTGGAGCGGGACCATTTCAGGCAAGTGAAACAGAAGTTGTTTTTTTTGTTTGCTTGGTTTTGATCCTTGAGCCAGCCTCACATTTCACAGAGCAGGCAAAACAATGGGCCGGTAACTCAGCACTCGGTTAAAGTGCAGGTCTGAACACCAATACAACAAAACCACTACAAGTAGTCATTTAATGGCTAACCCTTGGACGTGTCTCCACTTTCCAACACATTGATGCATTTACCCGAGGAAGAGGAACGCAAAGTGTGTTACAATATTAATGAAGTGATGGAAGACAAGAATAACAATGCTTTGTGATGTTTCTTCTGCTTTAGCAGAATGTTGCATGGGGGACTAAATAATGGATGTTTTTCATTGAATTCTGCATCTTTTACTACTACTGGGCTGTTTATTGTAAGAGCACAAAATTGCTTTTGTGTTTACAAGCCTATGGATCATAAGTTCCATCGAAAGAACAGGGAATGAATATGTATATGTGAATGTTGAAGCAGGTACTAAATTGATGTTAACTTGTAAAGGTGCTGATATTTTGTGTTAATCTTCACATAGTGAATGTACTGAAATTAACCCGGTGAATTCATTATTCAGAATAACACACTTATCCTTTGTCTTGGAGTACACACTCAGAGCTGCAATCACAGATTTAGTTGAGTAGTGATTGGATATTCGGTAAAAACTAGTTTGCTAAATTTGACTGTGTAATTATAATGGATGAACGCTCCTTCTAATGTAATATAGACAGCATAATCATAATCCACTTCTTAATCAAATTTATCCAAATTGTTGAAGGTAGCACTAAACGCTTAATAATTACATCCAGCAAATGACACAAATATTTGCAACATACAATTTGAACAAAAATCTGCTCGTGTCATCATGAAGTCAGTGTTTAAGTCTTGACCATATCGTCCTCCACATCCTCTGTGGTTGGTCATCACCGCTCACGATTCCCCCTCTCACCCCACCACCACCTCATATGAATATAACTCCCGCTGTCCCTCCCTCCGCCGTTAACGCATCACTAAAGAGACATCAGAGCGTCTCCGATAAGCCAGCCGCCACAAAGCACCGCAGATAGGCCTGTCCCCATCTCCTTTTCGGTGTAATCTCCCACACGGCAGAGCCTGTGAGCCCGGCTGGATGAAATGGAGCGATAGCTGTCAGCTCTTATCAGCAGGGCGTCCTGCTCCGGGAGGGATTGAGCTGCACTGAGGAGGGAGACCTAACCGTGACGCTACCATCTGGTCAGGGGCCGGGGACCCAGCCCTGGGAGTGGCTTTACCGCTCCCAATAGTAGAGCATGTACACATATAATGAGACACACACACACACACACATAAACACACATGGATAGACAGACAGATAGACACACGCTTTCATGAACACACACACATACACATGCACACAGAGGGACAGAAGGACACACTCATTCATGAACACACACACAAAGACATAAAGACTAAAGAAGCAAACATCTAAACAGATGCACTGAACATGCACAGATACACATAGACACACTTATTCATGCACACACATACTCACACAGACATACAGTGAAGCCAGGTGGTCCTGTCTTCTCTTTGTCCTCTGGGCTGTATCTCGACCGTCCATCGGTGCTCTGAGCTGCCGGCCCATAATGCACTCGGGCTGGGATTTAAACATCAGGTGACCGCCTTGCTCCCAGATTCATCACGAGAGAGGATATTGAAACAGATAAATTGAAGAGAACACAGAGCAGGAGGATGCAGAGACGTGTAGGATCAAGATGGTTTGACAAACGACTCCCAGGCGAACAGACCTCAGACCAGCCCACTGGGTGTCGGCGAGATTTATGGTCCTTGGACTCATTTGGATTTCCGCCTTTTCTGTCCAGACTGTTCTTATCTGGCCCGGTGGGGTGAGATTGTCCTTATTACAGGCCGATGGATTTAAAGAAAGACGATTCAGGTTGTAAACGGTGTTTGTTGAAAGGAAACACTGCTCCCTGTTTACTACTAGTTAGTGATTTAGCTCTTCTAGCTCTATACTTTCATCCAATGCACACTTATTGTATGCTGTGCATCCTGCCACTTAGAAATAGTACTTAGCATTGTGTAGAGTCTTATCCTAGCTAGCTTTGGAATGGAAACCTAACAATTGTAAATGCTTGGCACCTGTTTCTATGAACCTTGTTACTGTACTGAGAGCCATATGTTGCTTCTCATTCTTCTGACAAATGTACTTATTGTAAGTCGCTTTTGATGAAAGCGTCTGCTAAATGCCCTAAATGTAAATATGAATGTAAATCCAATGCATCTTGTGTGTTGCTCAAGGATTTGCAGGTATAAGGTAGGCTGCCGAGATCAGGGTTTCAAACCAATAAGCTTTCAGCTTGAAGTTGAACATCAAAACCACATCACATGCAACATAATCTTTTTCTACAAAATATTCAAGTAGGATTAATTAACGTGCCTGTAACGGCATTTTGCTCTGTAGCATTCTGGAAGGTAATTCTATTACTCTTCTGGCAAGAATGTAAGAAAACACACCGTGACATCTGCACTGTTAACATTCAGCAACGTCAGACAAGACAGACTGCCAGTTAATTTATTCTCACACTTCCACCATTTTTCAACCAGCCTTTTTCCCCCAGTCCCCTGCAGACTGATAAACAAAAGCCCCGTAATACTCCCCTTTAATGCCATGCAGTTTTAAACTAACTTATTCATGCATTTTAAAGAGCACTACACCCAAAGATGTGATTCATTCCAAACTGCAGATACTGAAAAGCCAAACGATTGCACCAAAAGCGTGCTGTTATACCACCCCTATTATACTTGCAAACGAGACCAGCCGCAGCAAGGGCTGTTAAGAAATTCTCACTTTAAGTACTACCAGATCAACATCAGACTATTAAAGTGCAATAAATGTAATTTAAACCCAGTGTCTTGAAAATTAACAATGTTAATTGATTCCTATTTGAATGACTGCAATGCTAAATATATAACTGTGTGAGTGCGCGCACACATACACACAGCCAGAAAGCACTTCCCTGAGCTATAGAGCTGGCACGGCAGCAACCACACCCTTTATTATTGCTCTTGGCTTATGTTTACCTCCACAAGATGGGCTGATCCTGCCCCTTATTATTACCTCTGGCCCCTAGCGATGAAACCTCCGACAAAGGACTGCATTTGCCCTGGTTGCTCGAGGAGAGGAGGGGAGGTGAGGGGAGGGGAGAATAGGTGGTGGTGAATAATTTGTATATTGAGCGTGTCTACAGGGGGAACGGGAGAAGTGCTCACCCATATCTGATGTGGCACAGGTCCAGCACCTTCAACAACCTTATGAAAGAGGGGTGGAAGGCTGAAAGGTCTCAGTGTTTGATCCGGTCTCAGAGCAGTTGTCCATCTCCTCCGTCGGCTTTCTGCTTCAGCGTACCTTTTCTTCTCTCGCTCCTGTTGGACTCCATCTTCCCCTTGTTAACCCTGCTCAGCAGCTGCTGCCTTTTTACAACGTATACATAATAAACATTTGTTGCTACGATATCACCATATCCAGCCGCGGATATCACTTTGATCACAGGAGGGAATATCTGCACTCTCAGCGCGCACACCGCAAAACAAATAATTTACAGGCTGCCTCGGGTTTAACCTTGTGGCCGATACTGTAATGCAATCGCCCGAGTGTGGAACATATCTCCTCCCTCAGTACCCTATCTGCATCTCAGAGCCCCATCCTCGCACACCCCTCTTGGCGTCAACACAGACAGCTGAACCAAGATGGCTTTAAATGGAATTACTTCATTCAGTACCTTATAGAAATAAGTCATTTCCTCTATGTTGCCTTTAATGGCACATCCTTTTTTTTATTGGCCGCTTAGGGGTTCTGCACACATACTCATTCTGGCTTTGAAATATTGCAGACTTCATTGCATGTGAAAAGTGGCTGTTTACTAATGGCTGCCGGTCCCATTCAGCGGAACCGTCTCTGATGAAGCCATCAATGGAGAACCAGGTCTCGGATCTACTGTATACTGAAAGAAAGGTGGCTGTAAATGTTTGCGTAGCAATACTATCTCGGTGCTTGCAGATTTACACTTGGGCGACACCAATATACATTTTATGTTGTGTGTAGCGGAGGATGTGATTTCTCACTTTGGACACTCGCCATACACATATCAACACCAGCGGTCCGAGCTGAGCCAGGAGTAAGAGAACGATACGGAGCTGAGATTTGCAGCGAGGCAGAAAGGGAGGAGGGTAAAAAAAAGGAAAAAAGAGCAGAAGATGGGGGAGAACAGCTCTAGAGACTGGCACAGTGCGGATGTCTGCCAGATTGAGGATCTGCTAATAATTTGTCAGACCAGAGGGGAAGGAAAACCACATAAATGAAACAAATATGTCAAACATGTGAGGCGGAATTAGTGAGCGAAAAGGAGCAGGAGGGAGGAAAAGAGGAAAGAGGCAGTCCGACAATAGCTTTAGTTTATCTCTTGGAATACGTTTGAGTGATAAATTGTGGTTATTCAGCCCTGGAGGAAGACAGCAACAGTCGACCAGACACCCACTGCAGTAAAGCAACTGGGTCTTTTTGGGAGGGGGGGGGGGGGGGGCATGGTGTGACCATAACCATGGCAGTAATAATTGGGAAGGGACCACTTGCTCCCTGACCCTCCCTAAATCAGTAAGGGACGGCCACTTAACGTGTGTCTTCAATATGGAGGAATGCTAACGAGTGGCTAACGAACTACAGCAGGCCAACCAGGCTACTTCAGTAGAACCCGCACCTGTTCTCGGTAAAGGGACCAGGGCGTGTCCGTGGGAGGGGATTAGATCCTGGCTCGTTCAGACTCAAGGACAGCGGCAGGTGGGCCACATGTCTGACTGGCACGCAGGCGCACGGCGTCCCTGTTAGACAGCTCAGAGAGCCCAGAGCAGGCTCTGCGGATGGGAAGGCCCCTCTAGTCCTCAGGGTGCAATTAGGAGGGCCAGAGACGCCTGTTGCCCCAGCAAGGCGCAAATGACCATCATCTGGTGTTTAGATAATGACATGAGCTGAGCAACAGTCAAGCACTGATGACACACACACGTGCACACGCACAAACACACACACACACACACGCACACACACACACACATCATATATATATCAATTGATGTACCCATGACAACACAGCAATCAAACACATGTCACACAAGTCATCCTTATACCAAGCAACATGGGAAAGAACATAGATGTGTGACAGACCAACAGTGTTTTGATTTGTTTTCCTTCGCATTGAACGAATGCCTAAACGTATCAGAGTGAATCATTTTAATCAATGTATGTCTCATTATTTTTCACTTTTTTTTTCACTGTTGAAGAGATTCTCATCTTCTTCTCTTTTTTCGCCCCGCTTGTGTGCATATTTGTCAGCAACACAACATGTCACACACACACATCCCGCGACACATATCCGTGCGTGTGTTTGGCGTGTCACACGGAGCCGTCTCCCGGGACACAGGATTTGAAAGGCTGACCCCTCTGTCTGCTCGCAGCCCGGGGTCTAATTGGAAAGTGTTTATGTGTGGTTGACATTTGGATATTTGCGATATCCACCCATAATCCATAACGGTAAACGCTGAAGCTGGTGTTTTTCTCTCTTGTATTCCGGCCAGTGATATTTATGTGCTTCAGCATCACCAGGTACACACTGTGAAAGCTGATTTGCTCTCAGGTTTTATAAGCACGACTTGTTTTAAGAGGATGGATGAGCATGTTGGAATTGAAGCAAACATTAAAATTCCTCCCATATCTGTGTTTAGCTTCGCCGATGGAATTGCGATGTGTTGTGGGCATTGGTCACATGTCGAGGTTAATTTATGTATTTCAGTGGTCCACAGTGGTCAATTACCATTGGAGAACCAGAGCCAAATGTTAAGTCAAAAATAAATAGAAAGGACTGCTTCCCCCCGCTCCGGGGATGAAAACCGTATGAATGTAAAACGGGGTCAGATCCCAGAGCTGCAGATGTTCAGAGCATATTTTAACATGTGTTTGTTTCATAATGTGATTTAAATGTATTAAACTTAGCAACATGTGGTCAATATAGATATGTTAACAGAGGTTATAAGTTCAATGGATTTGTGGAGATACCTTTTGATGTTCCTATCCATATAAAATGTGTGTGAATGTTTGTGGGTTGTTTGCTCACCTGTTTTGCACATCAAAGTGTGCAGGTTTTAAATTAATCCAGATAAAACTTCAACGTAAATGAAAATAACATCTAAAACTGGAATAGAAGCAAGCTATTGACAGGGAGGAATCTGATTTGGAAGTCAGTGACCCATATGTTTTTCAACAAGTTGCCTAATACTACACTACTACTGGTAATACTAGTAAGTACTTTAATAATTAATCTTGACGTTTTGCAGATTTATGAGTGCATTGCACAGCTTCAACAGAAATGATCAGACAGGTTTCGAGACAGGATGGAACAGCTACTCTCCATAAACTATGATGATTATAAATGAAGAATTGTAATGAATGTTGTGGTCGTTTTCCCCTTTGAAAGCCAGACCCTGCTGATGAGCATGTTACCATCTCAGTTTACACGGCCAGCTCTAGTGTCAGCATCGGCATTTCCTCCATGCCACGCTTCATCCTTCAGTTTGATGCAGGGGTTTACAGATCAGTCTTTTTAGCAGATTTTTGTTCTGTAGCTCAGATCTGTTCATCCCAAACTCGATGCACACGCCTCATCCGCACCATCTGCAAATCCCAGATTTATTGCTCAATGTATTTGTGCATCTACCAAATTCCACTTTCTGTCTAATGGAAATCTCCATCGGAGACAAAGACATGCTGCTGTATAGGAAGACAGGCACTAAGATTACAAAGCCTGACCATCAACCATAACACTTCTAAATTAAACATGGACAGGATCTAAAGCCTCCAGTTTCCATCTCCTCATCAAACCAAGGGGCGAATTATGTATGAAATGACGTTTGAAGGAATAAGAGGAAATGGTTTGCGTGCGAGTGGAAATGTCATCAGGTTTATAGAGTGGACACCTCCTACCCCAGTCGTTTCATCTAACACTTTAATTCCACTTTACTTCCTTTTTTTTATCTCTCAAGGATGCGCTGGATTCCCGGTATTTCATAAACGATACCGGGAGCTCCGATGGGACTCGCAAACCCTCAGTGATGTCCCTTCGTGCTCTGTGTAATCTGTGAGTGGGTCGTAAACAGGAAGAGACGGTCTGTGTGTTTGCCTGCTCTGACTAAAACAGATGATCAGAAATGATAACGTATTACAGTTTAGTTTAGGAGGCCGCTCTGGAAAAAAATAAGCGAAAACAAGACAGCAGAACGCGGTGGACACTGACTGCACATTAACGCAGAATTTATCGGGGCAATTCAGCAGAGTGAAATATCTCCTCTCGGACCGCTCTCCATCCTGATTCTGGCGAGGCAATCAAAACGATGACAATTCTAAACCCGCGCTAAACTCCCGGCTGATGGATGCAGCATTTAGGAGGGGAGAGAGGGAGGGGGGCACGACAAATCTGGTGGAACCGAGTGATGCACAGTCCCACTGTCCTCTACCCCCTCCTCCCCCCCACACCTTCCCCTTCCCCTCCCTGTGTCTGCCAGGCATGGAGCCCCAGCACCCTGTGGTCCTCAGTGGTGGATGTGATTGCAGTGTTGTCTTCGCCACGGTCGTTCCTCAATAACCACGTAGGCTGTCTTTGGACAGTCTGGACGGCGTGGAGTGTAAATGTGACTCCAAGGTTAATAATAGAGGGGAAATGTTATTATTCAGGGGAGACGTTACAATGTTATTATTCAGGGGAGACGTTACCTCCACGTTACATACATGGAGGTAACATCCACTTGGCTGGATGTTAAGGTAGGTTGGTTCGTAATGAGAATCTGTTGTGACACTCCTAGAACATGGTCCCTCCGTTTGGCTTAAATATTCAACCATCAGAGGTTCTCCATTGATGTGGCAGCTGCAGACAAATGAGATGGAAACAGATGAGACAGATGAGATGAGAGTTGTCTTTGACAATATGTAAGAACCAGACTCTTTTAAACTGGTGCTTCATCTGATATCAAAACTATTATTGTTCCTTACACGGCAATGTAAGTCATGAAGATGTAGGTATGTCTTAACAAGCGGATTGTGCGGCGACAACACAAGCCAAATCTCTGTTCAACTGTTTCCATAGTGCCGCTACACGCCGGTCATCAATTAGCTGCTCTTCTTTCTTCCTTTTCACGCAATGTCTCGTAAATGTGTCTCCATAAAAACCAAACCTTTCATACATACAAAGTGAGTCTGGAAGTGGAGTTGGCTGGGCTGAAGTTGAGTGAGTTATTCGCAGATGTCTGCCCACCCGCCCCCCCCCATTGACTTCAACAGACAAGCTGACATGGAAGAACAGCTATGGTCCGTTGAAACAACCGGGCCAAGCCTTGACACGACCTGGCTGCAGCTACATAAACAGCCAACCTTATGGAGCAAAGACGTGGCAAAAAGATACCATCTTTTCATTTCCATAGCACACCCCTGGCATGGTTACAGTAGTCCATGGCAGCCATGCAGGAATGTCAGATGTGCTTTCATGGTGCAACATTGCTAAAAGAGCAATCAGTAAATGATACTCCATCCACCACCCTACCGTGTAGATGAAACACTGTCAGAGGAGCACTTCTTTGAGATCTGAACGTATACGTCATGTTTAACGGCCACCTTGTTTCATCTCAAACATCATTTAAATAGAAGTGTGCATAGTGAGGCAAATGATTCCATTCTACAGCAACCCTGGCCAGGCGAAGTGTGAGGCCATATCAGGCCCAGAGGCCAGATGTTGTTTTCAGGGCCTGGCTAAAGAGCACTTAAGTAAGATAAAGGTGACTGTTTATTCGCTGGTTGTGGTTCACACGAGAGATGCAGGTGTTCTCATGAAAGAATATCCACCTTGCTGCATCGGCGGAATTCAATGCGAGTCTTAATGAAAGGGTTGGGGTGTACTCCAGGTGGGCAGCAGATCAGCCGAGTCTCATAGAAATAGGAAAAGAAAGGAGTAGGAATAAGAAAGGAGAAAGACAGTGCTGGAGCCTGAGCAGGGAGCAGACAGCAGGATTATAATTCAGGATTATATGTCTAAAGCCTAAACCAACAGCATTAATATTTAATAAAGCTCATTTGGAGTTAAAGGCTCAAGAAGATATTCTGTGGGTTCACAAAATCAATATCCAGGGCCAGTGTTTCCATATCCCTCGTAATTCAAACTGAGCCCTGCCTCTCTCACTTGCTCTCTTCTTCTTTGTGTCTGAGAGCTTTCGTCACGATACATTCTCTCTGCCAGCTCCCGGGGGAAAAAAAGATAATGAAATGTTTCAGGCATTTTCAGGAAAAGTTCAATGTCATTGCCAAGTTGTAAATCATTCGCCTATGTAAATAAATGCAGTCCTGCTGGTTCACACACAGCACAGTGTGCAGTGCAACGATCCCCATAAATCTGTCGAAATGAAACCTTCCTTGAACCCATTGCCCCCTTCATTTAACGTTTCTTCTCTCTTTTCTCTCTTTTGAGATGATAATCATAATGTTTTGGCAGGGACTCTTAGATGCCTCAACATGTTTGCGCCTCTCCCCTCCCAAAATGATCTGAGATATTCATGGTTCTCTCGCTCAATCTCCATTCTGATTTCTGGGTCACCTGTGTTGTTCCAGCTCTACTCTCTACTCTCTACTCTACTCTAAAGCCCCTTGCATAAACCACTTAATTTGCATCCATCGCAAACTTGGGACCCCGAGTGTTGAACAGTGCGGTTAAATAAAGATTGGACACACATCCTCGTCCAGGTTTTGCTTAATAATCTTTTACGATTCCCATTCAACCTGACTGCAGGGTTGAATAGGAACACAATGCAAACCGTCCAGAGGTCTGTATTGCAAGGCAATTGCGTGTGCATGCACATCGCGGCCAACACTACCCACAGAACCAGCCAAGTGAGGGCCGAGAACAAAGAGCCATGATTACACAGCCATCCATAGCTATTACCGGAACTGTGGCAAGCTCCAGCCGCTCCGAGCACAAGCCCGTCTTTGCATCCCAAACACCAGCACCGCCCCCACAACTACCTCCACATCCACCGCCACCACCGCCACCACCACCACCACCACCACCACCGCAATCTCTGCATTCCGTAGCCGCGGGCTTCTCAGACGCGCTGACCGCTAATGATAGTGGTGGAGCAACACCTGAGCAACGGCCCATCAACATGCTCCAGTGTGTCACAGGGAGGACAGCTGAGGGAAATGATTGGGTTTGCCAGCAGTTCCTTCCAAGAAACCCAGTCCGTGTTATTGTCCTCAAACAACAGCCATGGGAAGGTGTTTTATTTTCTGTGTGTGTAAAAAGAAAGGGAATGACAGCATCCTCGATGGCAGGGGAGAAACTGGGTGTTATATTAGAAATTTATAATGAGATCATTATGCTTGCCCTACTGTGGAGATCTGTGACTACTGGTACGAAGTACTGTGAGAAAGTATTAGGGAGGCCACGAGAGTTACCTTGCCACTAAAGTTTATTATGTATATTGTTCCTTATCGTTGCCAAAGAAAGGACTTTGCCAGTACAGTCTACATGATCTTCGTAAGTCCCTAGAAGGCGTGGACTGTGTTCCTGAGACATTCTGTGGGATGTTTAGCCAGAGTATGGGTCATCTCAGTCAGTCCATGTAGGTCTGTCCAGAGCAGAGGTTAGCAAGGATTCCGTGTGCAAAGACGGATCTGTTGAAATCCTTGAACTACCCAAACAAAAAATACTCTTGCTAGACAGCACAACGTTTTCATGCCAGTGCTTTAAACACAGTGCAATTAGTGGTGTTGCTAGTTGAACTATATGCTCAGTCGGGGGTAGCGTAGCAGTTTCCTGAATCAAATAGCCTTCTGGTAGCCAAGCTACCAGAGTCTGAAATCAAACGGTTCAGGATGAGTCAGTGAGGCCCCGCCATCCATGGACCTGTATGTGTAGCAGACTGACCAGATGGTGTCATCCCAACCCTGGGACTGGTCTCAGACACCAAGCTGGAGTTTCCTTGATCGAAAGATGGTGGAGGACGGAGAGGAATTGATCACAGCCGCTGCACACACGATTTTTTTGTATTATGTGGAGACTGTTTGACTGCCAGTTGTGATGCACACTGAGATAGCGTTGACTTGTAATAAAGCTGATTCAATGTTAACAACAAAAATAGCTTTTTGCCATGTTGTTGAAGCTTAGCTTGCTACATTTCTCTTGAGGGGTATAGTTTCAGTGGAGTGAAGCTTCATTTAATGTAGAAAAAACAGTAACACACACACAAATAGTGACCATCATGCATGCATTAAGATCAAAACATTTAGATCAGTACTTCCACCACCAACCCCTCCATGCACTCACCCCACCCAGGAGGCTCTCCTCTGAATTCCTCAAACACCCAAATCGTATTTCCATGCACTACCCGCCCCTCACTGGCACCAGCGGAAGCAAAATGGATGGCATTAAATGAATTATGTTATTGACATATCTGTCATCATATGATGACTCATAGTGAGATGGTGGAAAATGAGAGCCTCTCACAGTGCTGTGTTCAACAAAGGATATCCATGAAATGTATTTCATGTGTTGTTGTGTAATGCACGTGTTACAATATCATATTAAACTGGGATGTTGCAACTAGATTAAGATTCTAATGGAACATAATTTTTCTTCTTGAGGATTATTTCCTGTCGTCTGTCATCATTCCAATCGGATAGTTCCTGTTTAATGGTCATATAAATCCTTTGCACAAGAAACATTGAAGTTCTGTCACTTTAATGCATAATGACTCAAGTTATTTTGCAGAAATCTCAAATCCCCTGGAAGGATAAGTGGTGTGAAACATCAGCGTATCCCCCCGTCCACACAAAACGGCCCCTTGCCTGGAAATGATCCTGTGGATAACCTCCCAGGGTGCGCACACACCTCCATCACGGCGCTGCGATGTCCGCAAATTGAATCCCAGCCGCTGCGATGTCAGATGACAAGCAGCCATCCGATGGGTCAGGGGAAGAGGAAATGGCTTCCGCCGCTGAATAATGTGAAGAAGATGAGAAGCAGGACGCAGAGTGGAGAGAGAAGGGATGATGGGAGTCCCCAGAAGAGGTAATTACAGGCCTGGGAGAGGGAATGGGCTCCAGCTGGACTCCCGCTCCGGCAACGGGGAGTGAGAGAGCGAGGGAGTGAGGAACGGGGGGGGTGGGCTGTTGTAACAGTGATTGACACGGAGGGGTCTGCGTAACATCTCCCAGCTTGCTTACACAGCGTTCATTAGAAGACCTGAGTGGGATACATGGCAGCCATGTGACCTGTTGCTGCCCGAATAAATGTGGACGTGTAATGGGCAATTTGGAAAACGGGAGTGTCTAATTAAGTATGCACGCATGCACATACACAAGAAACAATCTCCGTAAACATACACTTACATGTACACACTCACGTGCAAAACAACACACACTCTTGTTTGCAGCAGCTCGCATGATACGTGTACAAGCTGCCAAGACATAACAATTATTTTCCAATTGGTGTATAAATGCGTGAATGTGTGATATTTCCATATTCATTCCCCCCCAGCAGTAGTAATCACATTAAAGTTTTGATGTTAGCTGAGTGCCATTTCCTAATGACTGCCAACATTAGACAGTTGTTGTTTTTTTTATCGTATGACGCACGCTCGGGAGTGAAATGAACATCTTGAAGAAGTTATTAGTTTGGGGTTGAAATCATGAGGCGGCGGCACCCCACCCGGGGAACACAGACTCCGACACAACGCCCCATGCCACGGTCCAGCGAGAGCCTTTTTTTTTGCTGTGTTTTCGAACATATCAGCAGCAGCTGCCGCGTCGCTCTGTGGCTCAGGGAGACATTGCTTGTCACTTGTAGAGACGGGAAAGCCCAGATTAATCAAGAAGACGTTGGAGGAATCTCTCCAGCGCCGCAGCCACTTTTTCATATTCCATGCAGTGTTAAAATCCCTGATAAGGAATTCACACTCAGCGCTCCAATCATAATTTGGAGCCACAGTGGGAGACGAGTAATGACTTCCCGCCCAGTCCGTCTGATTGCAGCTATCCAGGTGGAGGATGGATCTGCTGAAGACGCTGCACTGTGCTTCCCCAAAGACCCCCCCTCAGGCTATACTTTATGCTGTACACGCTTTCACATGCACACGCACACACACACACACACACACACACACACACACACACACACACACACCGACTGACATACAGTCACGCATGCGCACACACACACACACACACACACACACACACACACACACACATACAAATCCACACACATGGCCTGATTTGAAAGGAAAAACTCAGTGAGCTGGAAGGCTTGGAGAGTGGCAAATGGACAAAACCCGGGGAGACCCTGATAGCAAGGGAGAGAGAGAGAGAGAGAGACAAAGAGAGAGAGAAAGCAAGAGAGGGAAAGGGAGAGAGAGACAGAGAGAGTGAGATGGAGAGAGAGAGAGGGAGAGAGAGAGAGAGAGACAAAAAATAGGGAGGGAAAAAGCTTCCCAGTCCCTCATGGTGAAAACGTGTTATAACCCCAAAGTAAAACCTTCTTTAATAATAACATGACAGCGTGTATCACCTCTACCTCTTCCCAGCACCGTCCCTACGTCTAAACACTCGCTCCATTATTGAGATAATTGTTGTGAGGGGTCTCGGGCTGTCATTAGATTAGTCCATGCGGCGGGGCTTCTGGGTTGAGCCATCCATCACGGCGTGGCTGCTGCTGTCATTAGCAGCGTGGTGTGTCTGTTCCTGTCATAGGATGCTAGGAAGCGGTCCTTGGAGGCCCGTTGGCCAAACCCATTTCAGCGGGCTGTAAACGTTGTGGTGACGTCTGTGATTACAGGGCACTGGGTTGTCTCTTTCTGTGCAGAGGTTTGTGCTGAGTGCGGAATCAGAGGAAGGAGGGGCCGCCAGTGGTGGGCAAGACTACTGGGGGGGGGGGGGGGGTGTTAAAGTGGATGAGTGACAGAGGGGTTGAGTCGCTGCATGACAGGACAGGACCGGGGGAGGTTACGAGCTGCGCATGACAACTTAACAAGACGGTGCATTTGTAATTATCACTCACACGCCCGTGATGCTCCGGTGCACAACCTGGAAAAACTGTGCAATGATCACGGCTTTCATAAGCCGTGATCATTGCACAGTTCTTCCAGGTTGTTGGTATTTCTATTGGGTGGAAAACCGCCCATGTCAGATGCTTGGAGCAGAGGAGTGGTGGAGCAGAGGGGTGGTGGAGTGGTGGAGCAGAGGGGTGGTGGAGTAGAGGGGTGGTGGAGCAGAGGGGTGGTGGAGCAGAGGAGTGGTGGAGCAGAGGAGTGGTATATTTCCTGACTGCAGGAGACCTTACTGCCCTCGTCTGTTCGAGGCAGGCTGACTTCCAGAAGCACTGAATTACTGGATTCTGCAATCCGATTGGTGCCCTGGAGCCAGTGGTTCCAGGCCAGTGAAGCCTCCCCCCCCCCCCCCCCCCCCCCCCGCCCCTCTCCTGTGTGCTGGGAATAGAAAGGCTCCTTTATCTTTATCTGATATAGTGTAAATGCACTGCTGTAGCTGGGATATAATGTAGGAAATGCAGGGAACAGACACACAGAGATTATACTATTTTAGATCCATTTTGTAGTTAATTGATAACATCGCTTACATAGTGTATATTCACTAAGGCAATAACTAGTCTCACATACAAAGGCCATAGCCGTAACTGTATGTTTTGCTTTTGTGTAACTAATGAAACTTCCATTAAATATCCATAACTTCCCTGACTGTGTATCAACTATTCTGACCCTGCAATGTTTCTATACTGTATAATGGCTTTTTTCTTTTACGAATGGAAAGATTTCTACCATATAAGAGGTTTTAAATGTCTGTCTGGGAATGCAGCCAACCTACTAACATATGTGAGGATGGAGGGGAGATGTTTGCTGGATCGAGGATTGTAAGGTCACAACTCACAAAGGAATACAAATGAGAAATCAATGCAATGTTTATCACCCTTTATTCAGGAACCTCGCTGTCTCCGGGGCTGGTCATTATCTACGTGTTATTGTTTGTTGGTGAAGATAGTAGACAACTCACTCTTTGCTTTTCCTGTTCAAAGAAATATCACCATATTCATGCGTCCATTAATATGTGCTTTGCAGAGCCAGCCTCCTGTTCTTACAGGAAACTTGCTGAAAGGCTGGAAACGTATCTGTGTATTAAAATTATAATGTGTGATTTACCGGAGCAATTACATTTTGTCATCAATGTCAGAAAAATAGACTCCTAATTACATGCTAATTTCTGACAAGGAGGACATATCCTCCCCTCCGGCCATAAAACCTTGTAATGAATTCCAAACTCATGTATACCGTTGATACTTTGAGCGTAACACTACATATCATTAAGTATTAAGCTCATGAAATATGTGAGGTGCACTACCACCAATAAGGCAGCGCTGTTGTGTTGGAGTCCTCGGCACATTTGTAGAGATGTGGCCGGATGACAGCCATGCGCTCCCAGTAATTGTCCTTGACAGAGTAAGAGAGCCGCTTCAAGTGATGAGCAGGCACTGCGCGGCGGCCATGTCAATCAAGCGGCCGCTGCCCGCCATTGCCGCCGCCGATCTCCCAGTCAGAATAAAGTGGTTCTGTTGATTCTGTAATGGCCTGTCGTCGTACCGGTCTATACGTGACACGTCTGTGTTCCCGGGGACGGGCGGCCGAGGCGCGGGGGCCAGGGGGTCTGTGATGGACATGGGGCGGCGATGAGACAAACGAGAATACACCCGCGTGCCGGGAGTTTAAGTTAACACGCCGGCCGCAGTGGATGGTGGTGCTCGTCCAGGGGCTGACTCTAGACGTCACTCCTCCGCTGCGTTCCTCAATCACGGCTCGTTCAGCCCCTCCTCTCCCTGCAGCACCACCGGCCGCTTACTCAGTGAATCTTTTATATAGTAGTATTTCCATGTACATAAAAGAAACCCCACCATCTCACAAAAGATTGTTTACAGCGGCAGGGATCTCCGTGTGTGTCGTTCGGGTCAAGTGCCAAGCACGGCATCAGCGGCAGAGATAAAGAGGTTGTTGTGGAGGATGATTGAATCGTAAAATAAATGGCATCCAGGGTTTTCCAAAACTCCATTACTCTGTCCTTTGTTTTACCACCCGGCCGCCCCCACCCCCCACCCCCAACCCCGCCCAGGCCCACGTGCAGCTTTAAGTAATGTCTTGTTTTTACAGCGTTATTGATATAGCCGCGCCGCACCGGGCTACAGCCCCTTTATCTTCTTTTATGTGCCCATTTCTCTCTTTAGAATGTCATTACTGGGGCAGTGAGACGCCCGGTCTGCGTGGCGGGAGTGACCCGCTCTACCTCCACTCTGGACTCTGGACCGGGGTAGGGGGGTATCGACTCGCCATGAAAGACAGAAAGAGTGCACGGGCGGGGGACTGGAGAGAGTACTTTCAAACCTTTTCAACAACATTTCTTCATGGACAGAGAAAAACAGAGACAGTCAGACACTTGGGGAAATGCTGTATATACTACCACTGTCTTTTCTCAGGTCAAGGAGGATGCCAAGGAACCGAAAAATAAATGACACAGTGTAGGTAGTGAGTGAGAGACAAAGGCTGCTTGTGCCGCCGTGTCCCCCGAGCTTGCAGGTGAGTGGGTATCAGCTTACGGTCGCGCTCACGTCGTTTCAGGGCAGCCCGGCCGTGCAGACAGGCCGTCCAGGATGATTGCACCACTGCTGTCTCTTTTGGCAATCGGTGAAATGAGGGATCACTGTATAATTTCCAGGCAGGAAGGGACATGCCGGTCGAACATACAACAGGCGGGGGGGGGCGCACTGCACCGGGCGTGAAGTGGAACACAAGCGCTGCCAGTCAACATGACTGATTACCTTTCCCGGTGCGTCAGGGAAAAGTCAATTCTCGGTTTCAACCCTCCCCGATTCCCCATAGTTCCTCCCCCGCCTTGCCTGGCCCACGGGCCGTCATACTCCTCTCTCTGGGGTGTTCAAAATGCACCATGTCGTTCAAATAGTGCTACTCAAAGACCTGGTCGTTTCCAGTGGCGTCTGTTGTTAGCAACCTGTTGTGGCCTCTGATGAATTACTCTCCTGTGGCGATGCCTGAGATGTGCCTGTGATGGAGGGAACTGCGGTGTGGTGCAAATTTTTGTAAAAATGTATTATTGAAATCTTTTAGCCTCCTTGTCTCTCGACTGCAACACAACCCAAAATTCACTTCCTCCCCATCCCAGGAACAGTGAACCTGAGCTACAGGGCTGTGCCCCAGAGGTCCACGGTCGATGCACAATGTCAAAAGGAGATGGTTATGCGCCTGCACTACAAGCCGTGCCTGAGAGGCTGTTTTTATTATTTCTTTACATATAGTCCATGAAGTCAACAGAGGATATGTCAATGTTACTGCCCTCAATACCCGGCCGTAATGTTCCTGCCTCCGTAAGTGCTAGCACACATGTTGAGCCTCCTTCCCCAGCCCGAGGGGACCAGGCACAGGCTTCCATTTGCTCTCTCGCTCCCCCTCTGTATTTATAGCTGCTATTCTGTCAGAGGGCTGGTTGTCCTCAAACTGCCCTTCTCTTTCAGGAGAAACTGGAACCCATCCTGCAGTATACACACTGCACAGTCAGGCCTTGGAAATTCATATCCCCTCCTGCCCTGACTGACACTCACGCTTTCAGCATGCCAGAAATACATGTCTGGGTAGTATTGGCTCCAGGACTCCAGGACTGGGTAAATATTAAAGCAGAATGCAAGCCTATTGGTGACTATTTTGAACATCATCCTAGAAGTGGGTTCTTAAGCTTCTACTATTAAACTGATATTTAACCATATCAGACAAATCGTTTCACCAGGTTCTCTTTTGACTCATTGAATCAGTTAACCAGTAAATACTGATGACACAGTAATACTGCATACTACATCCATTGTGCATTCAATATGGACATTTCACTCGTATCCAATTCCATTGCATTCCTCCTTCAGCTTTATAGAAAGATCGCTGCTATTTATTTATATAAAGATGGCTTCATTCATTGTGTTTCTTCTTCTGGTTGAATCTTGCTGACACCTTCCTCCTCTGACTCACTGCTCTTATCCGTGTCTCAGTGGAGCTCCAATGACGGCTCCCAGCAGCTCAAACAGAAGTAGCAAAGAGGGAACTGGGCGTCTCAAATCTCAAAGGAGGCTGCCCCAAATCTCTGCCTCATGGCAGGAGTATCCAAGTGTGAGCGAGACACCTAAGCCTGTTTGACTGTTTCCTAGCAGAGGAATATTGCCTGGCATGGGCTCCAGCACTGCTAATATGTGTGTGGGTGGACATCAGTGTGAGGCATTAATTGAAAGATGCTTTGTCTGGCTGCTGTGTGACTTATGGTTGTTGTCGTTGGATCGTATTACACATTCTGTCAGCATGGGGGTGAAGCGAGTGGTGTTTTCAGGTGCTACTGTCCTACAGCAAACACACTTGGTAAGCAAATCCCTGAGGTTAAACCTACCATATCCTCCTTGCCGTAACCCTCTCTGTTTCATAAACAGCCCTACTTTGTTCTCAAATAATTCCTTTTTTTCACTCTGGTACATTGATACATTTATGTTTTCCTTGATGACATAATACCGCCAGCGGTTATCTCGACAGCTGTCAGCATATTTGCTATTGACTCGCGGTTCAGCGGCGGTCCTCCGAGGCGAGTAAAGTGTTGATCAGAGAGATCTTGCTATCTCTGCATCTCCCCTATCCACCGCCCCCCCCGCTCCCTCCTCTCCCTCTGTACTGACAGTGTAATCATGGACCAGGACAGCATTTTACGGCGGGGCCTCTTTAATGACCATGAAGGGGCCGCTTGACCTCTGAGAGTCTCCTCCACCATCCCAACACCCTCAGCACACAACCGCACACACACACACACACACACACACACACACACACACACACACACACACACGTAACCCAACCCCCCACCAACACACTCCCCTGATGTCGAAGTCCCCCGGGGGCGGTGTCACTTGTCCCCCTCACCCCCCCTATACATTTCCCCCCCCCCCCTCTTCTGCTGACATGCCTGGATGCCCTGGTAATTCCTTGTAAGGTCAAAGGTCGTACTGGAGCATGTCACGGTGGGTCGGTGGATCGGCCCATCGTACGTAACAGGGTCTTGGTGGGGGGTGGGGGGGGGGGGTCAAGGCGTGGCCCCTCCCACCCCTCCATGTCAGTCATATCTGACGGCCAGATGATGGAAGGAGAAAGAGGGGCTTGTTTTAATTGAGATGGAGTCTCCAGTCATGGCCCCCGTGTCCCTCTCTCCACCAGGACGCCCCCTGACAGAACGTGGATCTCTCTACCTTCGGACCCATAGCGGTGTGTTGTGGGACAGGATGTGGACAGGGACACAGTGTTAGGTCAGCAGGGGGAGACGGGTCTGGACTGGTACCCTGGTGGACCGTGGTCCTTTAGTTCAGTGTGTAAATCCGGTCTGGACCAAGATGGCACTGAGGGAAGGATACTCTTTGACAATCAGATCAATTATGGAGATGTTGTGGACATGGTCTTTGGGGGGGAAGGACCGATCAAAGGCTGGGAGGTTCAGCCTCGGAACCCGTTCAATTCCCTCAGGTCGATCCTCACACTTTACACACACACACACACACACACAAAGGCAGCCACGCATGCACGCACATACACAGACACACCGGCACACACAGACATGCATGCACACACACATGCACACACACACACACATACACACACACATCCTAACACTAAATATATTTTCACACATACACACACACGGAGCATACACACACACGGATGAGGAGCAATATTTATATACAAATACTACCAGAGCGGGCAAGGATAAAGGATAAAGCCATCTGTATAATTAAAACTAAAGCACTTTTCATTTAGTCTTTAACCAAATGGTATGTTTCCTCTGGATTGAACCAATATGTAAATGAATATAGATGTAGTGTCCATTTTCCCCCAAAGCGATTGCTCAGCAAGTCGTCCATCATTAGATACGGACACAGCAGTGTGAAGACCGAGCCTCAAGACTTAATCACACTGAGAGCCACAGCCTTTGAATACGACCCTGACACGAGGCCGCCGAGGTCCGGGGGAGCAGCAGTCACTGGACGGCCGGGACGCGAGGCAGGCAGACACACGTCCAGATCTATGGGCTTCAGCCGGACGTTAGCCTCTGCATGTGATTCAGTGTGAGTGTAAATGTGTGTCAGGGTGTCCCCGTGATGGATGAGGATGTTTTTATTTCCTCCCGCCCCATGCCGACAGGTCATCCATCCCGAAACAATTTCAGCATCACCCTCAGTGCCTGAGGAGGCCGAGAGAGGTAGAGAGAGGTGTAGAGAGAAAGGTAGAGAGAGGTAGAGAGAGAGAGAGAGACAGGGAGAGCCACAGCCCAGCTCAGAGTAGCATTTAATAAAAGACTCATCAGAGGCTACAGGCAACCTGGAGGGAGGAAAAGGCAGAGGGGGGGGTTTCATTGTCGTGGAGGTGGCTGAAGAGAAGCCTGCTCCGGGCTCTGTGGCGGTCCTCAGACAAGGAGGTGCTTTGTGCTCCTCCAGGCCGGGACGTGGGCGGTGGAGCCCTGGTCAGGTGTGAGTCAGCTTGGCAGGCGAACCAAAGGTATGAGACCTGGGGCGCCACGTTACTAAGAATAGAGGGGGAGTGTTACCCGAGACCTGCCGCCATGGAGAGATATGTCAGGAAGCCTGGGAGAGGTCAGCGGGGGGGGGGGGGGGGGGGTCTGGGTCGAAGAGTAAAAATGATGTTCATTGTTTAACTGTATGCTGTTTTTTTTACAGTAAAATTCCAGCAGGGTTCAGATCAGGTTCAGATAACGCTAGGATCCTTATCGGAACACTTTGTATAATGCGTCGTGTGTGCCAAGGAGAGAGAAAAACAAACAGAAACCAGGCCGTGCTTTTGGCTATCCAGTCACAGAGATTTATGAAGGGGTTGTGAGTTGAGTGCTCTCACTGTTCCGGCGCTCCGACTTGCGAGCGACCCTCTGACGACCGCTCTCTGTGATGGATGCATGTGCCCGCTCCGGGTTAAGAGTCCGGTGGCTCGTCCCCTCATCGGGGGGGGCATCCAGGCTTTCTTCTCCAGGCCCGGCGAGGCCTACTCTAATGTATCCATCCTGGAGCCTGATGAATGAGGCTAGGCTACTCAACCCAAGCGGATCTGCGATGGAGGAAGCAGTGGCTCCGGTCCCACTCCTCACCGGATAACACGGCCTGCACTGATCACTGGCTCGTTACACCAAACCATTAGACAATATTTGAGCTGGTCCCTCTCTTTCTCTGCTAATAAGGCCTGTGAACGCCAGTCAGAGAGCGACCATGAGTTGTGAGTTGTGAAGCGGGTTCAATCTCTCAGTCGTCTCCAGTGTTCCTGCAGGCTGGCGGTAGCTCTCCTTGAGCATGTTGGAGACAAAGCCAGATAATAAAGGCGGCGTTAGCCAGGGCCAATTAGGGCTCAGCCTTTCTTTGGAAGAACAAATCATTCAATCATATTGTTCACCACCTAGTGTCAGGGCTCGACCGAGTGGTGATGCTTTATCGCCAATTTGTGTCACCTCTGCTTCATTCAGCGACTTTTGTCAATAAATATCCTCTCATATCCATATTTATTGAGCTGAGAGGCGAAGCCACGAGCGCAGGGCTCAGGTAATGAAGAGGCTTGCGTTCTGCCGGCTCTGGCTCCGGATCGCGTTATCCAGTGTAACACCTCCCACTGATGCAGAGCACCTCAGACGGGAACACAGGCTGATGTCGGTGGGGGCCTTATGAAGTGGACTAAATGTCATTTAGTTTTCATGCATATGCAGTCAGCTGTGTGTGTGCGTGCGTGGTAATGTATTCATGTTTGCGGATTGTGTGTTTGTGTGTGTGTGTGTGTGTGTGTGTGTGTGTGGGCGCGCATGCGTGTGTGTTTATGGGTTTGCGTGTACATGCATGAATGCATACATGTGTGTGTGCGTCAGTGCGTGTGCATGCAAGTATGAATGCTTCTGTGTTTGTGTGTTTGCCTGTGCGTGCGTGCGTGCATGCATGCATGCGTGTGTGCGTAAGTGTGTGTGCATGCAGGTGTGTGTGTGTGTATGTGGGTAAGCCCATTTGATGGGGCTTTAAAACCCGTCTTTGTGCTAAGTGCCTTATGGCTCCATGTGCGATCCACTCTGCATGTATCGTTAAATCCGAGGGGCCACTGCTGCCCTCCCCCAGGACTGTTGGGAGCACCAGATCTGCAGGTCGTGCTCTGATTGAATTTGGCAGAATCCAATCCTGCGGTATCTTTAAAGGGAGATAGCAGGTACGCCGCCATAGGAGGAGTGCAGCCTGTCAGCCTTGATATCCATGCATGGCTAGCCCTGCTCTTACAATGAAAGGAAGTGGGATTATGAGTCTCATACGCTGTAACATCCCCATTCTCCTGACACGCCCCTCTCACACCTCTCTCTCTCTCTCTCTCTCTCTCTCTCTCTCTCTCTCTCTCTCTCTCTCTCTCTCTCTGGAAGGTCGACTGAAGGAGCTAATCCCCATTCCTCTCCATCTCCTCAGTGTTTTATCTAAGTGTGGCGCTCCAACACCCGGCGCTCCAAACAAGTGGACAGGTAGTGAGGGAACACACAGGGCCCAGACTGCAGCCGCTGAACATGGCTCGGAATAAATAACTACACAGACACGTTATCACCGACGTATTGTCGGGATATGAAATATGTATGAGTGCCTGTTTTTTAATACATTGTGCAAACGTGAGTATTGGCAGTCACCCGCAGGTGCCCTGCTGTTTCAAAGGAAATACCGGAACTGATTGTATGCGTGTGTGTGAATGTGTGACAGTGTGTGCACATGTGTGTTTGTGTGTGTGTGTTGCGTGTGTTTGTGTGTGTGTGTGTCTATGTGTGTGTGTGTCAAGGCAAACAGAGAAAGCAAGTGTATGCAAACAAGCATGTTTATCAGGAGCCCAGAGTGATCAGAAGCTGTATTTGCATCTTTCAGTTTTTTTCTTTCCCAGCATGCTTTGGTTTCCACCGCTCCTTTTCACCAGCGATTTCCTCTGCAGAGAACCTCCGCCAACCAGTATGAGTGAGAGTTGACCACGGCGCCACGGAAACCAACACAACTGCCGCTACAATGCGGGGGACATACGCAGTGCATACATTACTCCTTCCCACCATATAAAACGAGGCAAATGCCTTTAGCAAAAAACGCACCACCCACCACCACCACCACCACCACCACCACCACCTCCACCCTCATCCCTTCTCTCATCCTCCTTTAAAAATCACCCCAAAAAAATCACTTCTGACTCAATTCCTTCAGCTGATGAAAAGAGCCAATCATGCAATCATGCACTCTGATATGAGCCTCGCCTGCCAATCCGGAGCCCTTCCACTCGTTTGTGGCGTCGCCCTCGCGATGACAGATGGAGCTATTAAAACCAATCACCTCTAGGAGGGGCTTAGAGCCCTGCACGGCTCCAGCTACGGCAGGGCATCGAACGTCCCTCCTCCCTCGGTGTATAGTGGGACATATTTAAAACAGCAATCATACCACACTTTGAACTCCTGGGGGGATTGTACCGTGGAATCAATTCTTTAAGTGGGCAGGAAAGGCAGTGGCACTAAAAGGGTGTGTGTGCGCGTGTGTGTGCATGTGTGTGTGTGTGTGTGTGTGCGTCAGACTTTCAGAATATTAACCAAGGTCACGCACACCGCACAACGCACACACGCCCCCTGCATGCGGAATTGACGCAGCCTTGCGACCGGCGTGAGAGGAGATTGAATCCATTGGCTTAGAATCACATCCTGACTGTAAATGATCAGACAGCTCATTAAGCATGCCCATGGCCCTTCCCAAACTCACTTTCAATAGAATTATTACTCCGGGTGATTTAGCTTGGAGACGGGCTGTCCATGTGGGCTTATTATAACAGGGAGTAGAAACTTAAATGGGGGAATAATGACATTTTCATGGGAATGATGTTTTGATGATATATCTCCTCTGCATTGTATCAGATTATTATGAGTAGTATTAGTATTAGTATAACAGGTACAATAAAAGCATGGCAGCGTCCTGTTATGTGGTTCCATTACTCAAGCTGTGTTTTCACGCAAGGGGCTTTCTCAATATATCAAAGCATACTGCACTTAGTCAAGCATGAAGAATCAGGTATCAATATTCCATCTACTTATTATTAATCTGAGCTGGGGATGTACTACAGTTGGCCCCCCGACGCAAAGAGACAAAGCCGTTTTCATGGATACTGCGGTGTGGTGGAAATTCATAAATAACACACGTCCCATCGCTGCTTTCTAATTCTTAATCAAATTTATTGCTGCAGATGATTTAGTCACTTCCCCTCGCAGGCTACGGTTTTATGTTTCCATATGGAGCACTCCTGCTCGCAGCACAACAAACTCTGTCAGCTGTAGCGCCATTAATGGTTTCAGGAAATGAACACTGTATTTATACATTTGATGAATATCAGAAAATACATATATCTTTTCAATTAGTACTTCATAAGACAACAACATTCAGTGTTTGTATGTGTGTGTGGGTGCGTGTGCATGCTGTGTGTGTACTTGCATATGTGTTTCTTTGTGTGTCTGGGCATATGCATGTGAATGCGTGTGTGTGTGTGTGTGTGTGTGTGTGTGTGTGTGTGCATGTGTGTGTGTGCGAGTGCATTCATACGTGTAGGTGTGCTTGAGTGTGTGTATGCATTCGTGCATGCATGTGTGCGTGTGTGTGTGTGTGTGTGCGCGCACAGATCTTGTGGCCATAATGTGCCCACTGCGCAGGTGTGTGTTTCCTTTACGTGGCGTCCGTGTGATAAATCCCTTTCCTGCTGGGACCCCTAGCAGCGCGATGAGGAATGTTCTGAGAACCAAAAAAAAAAAATCTTGCACATTGACAAAGCCCAGCTTCATCCTATTGGTCAAGTACATTAAGGAGCTTCTCAAGAATTTGATAATTCCTTATTTATTTTACATAAAGGAATGCAGCAATGAAGGTGCTAGGTGACATTATGATTCATTAGTTGAAATTGTTCTGACCACCCCTACTCAACCACATCCTGTCAGTCTTAGTACATAGTTTCCAGTGTATGTGTGTGTGTTACTGTGTGTATCTCCTTGTTCATGCATGTGTGTGTGTGTTTGTGTATGTGTATATGTTACTATGTGTACGTGCTTGTGTGTGTGTGTGTGTGTGTGTGTGTATGTGCTTTTGCGTGCATGTGTGTGTATGTGTTTGTCCTGCTGTGTTGAAGTGTTTGTACGTGCATGTGTCTGTGTGTGAGTGTGCATGTGTGTGTGCGTGTGTGTGTGTATATCTCTGTGTGTCTGATTGTGTATGTTAAGTGGGGGACTCGTGGCGACACGTGGAATTCATCCTATTAAGCTGCGGAGACACAATAGTATCCCCACCCTACTTAAAGTGCTGTGCTACAGAGTCCTAGTTAATATGGAGGAGCTGGCCCTCTTCTGTTCTCTCTGTAATCTAAAGCCAGCATGTCTGACTAAATAGAATGGAGACAGGCATTAACCTCCTGCAAAGTGTGATACCAAGACATTAATGAAGCAGGCATATTTATGGTCTTGTTAAGGTGATACCACATGGATAGCTAATTAAGCAGACAGGAGATAAGGGAGGCGTCGACCGGGCCGCCTCTGATGCTAACACAGCTACGCTGTCAGCTCTGTGCGGCGGGAAAATAATAAAAACCGGCGGCCATGTTGACTCCTCCTAACATCATCACACAGAGCAGGTCATAACGTTGAGCACGGCGAAGATGAGATCCAGGAGAATGAAAACGACGAGTAATATTGTAAACACATATACACCAGCCAGCATAATACATCATAACACGCGTAAACACAGCACCGCTGTATTAATTACATTTGGCCCAGTGTTGCGCAGGTGGCCATGTTGTGGTAACAGCCTCCAGCAGGGGCCCGCTTGTGGCTGGGGGGGGGGTGGGGGGGACATAAATCCCGCGGATGGAAGTGGACATCATGAAGCCGGAGCGCTCCACTACAGTGATAATGAACTGACAGGCCGCGAGCCGCTCCTGCGCTGCCATAAAAAACCCTCCACCTCAATTTACGAGTGCATGGCGGGCCAGTGGGCCGGGCCGTCCTCCTCCTGCCCGGTGCAGCCCCCCCTACCGCTCCAGAGGCTCAGTGTTATGGGGTCGCCGCCGTGTGTCAATGAGATGCAGAGCACGGTGAATATATATATGGAGGGCCCTCTGTCCGCGCATCACCGCTTCACCGGGCATGATCTTGTAACGTGTGTATAATACGCCGGGCGGCCGGGCGGCTAAAGGAAGGTGGAGCCAGAGGACGGCCGTTTCAATTATTCAGGGGATGCTGTTTTTTTTTTCTGTGCCGCGGTGCAGTTTTTTCCCCCACGAGCAAAAGATCATCGCTGGTCTGGTTTTATTGATATTCTCATTTCTGCTCCTGTCAGGGATTCAAGCTCTCGTACACCCCCCCCCAACCCGCCCCTGTGTGTGTGTGTGTGTGTGTGTACGAATATGTGAGTGTGTGTGTGTGTGTGTGTATGTGTGTATGTGTCGACGAATACGGGTGTGTGTGGACGAATACGTGTGTGTGTGTGTGTGTGTGTGTGTGTGTGTGTGTGGACGAATAAGTGTGTGTGTGTGTGTGCGTGTGTGCGTGCTTGTGTGTGTGTGTGTGTGTGTGTGTCCACTCCTCCCCACCTCCCACTTGGATCTGCCCAATACAATTAGGGCCGTGCCTCCCAGGAGGAGCCGGCCACTCGGAGGACCGCGTTAACAAGGCCATGCAGAATTAATAGTACTGTAAATAAAACAGCCGGCCCAAAGCCCGGACCCTGGAGTCACACGGGCTCCTCTCTCGGTGGTCTGCCGGCTCTGTCGGGTCTCGCAAACTTGATTTCCTCCAATTGTTCCGACGCGACCCGAGGAACAACGCCTGAAACGGCCGGATCTCTACTCGTTACATTTTCCTTTTAATGGGGCACAGATTTTTGGGTTTTCTCGAGTTTTTATGTCAGTAATAACTGTTTGGGAACGGGCTATCCTCTGGCTGAGCTGAGCAGTAAAATCGCTGCTCTCGTTGAGCTTCAATTAAGATTTTTTCGGGTGCTATAAAGTCTCTGCATTATTTATTTGATGGCTTGGTAGATGTGCATTGCGTTTATAGTGTAATATTTTTTTTCTCCATGCCCCGGGGGTGATGCAGGACAGTCCGGTATGACAGCAGCACTATGGTGGGGGAAGGGGGGATGTTGGGGGGTGTAGTTCTTACCAGCCACTTGATTTATTCTAATGTAGTTGCATCAAACTGCATCAGCCATGGACCTCCACACATTTCACACCTGTTTCCATGGGGATGCCCAAACAGTCCAAGGCCATTGAGTCAAGTAGCTCAGTGGAGGAAATGAGTTTGTGTTGTTCTAAAGCCTAACTACAACAATAACCTCACTGCACTAATAATTACCTCCATGTGGATTCAGAAATGCTTTGTATGCTTGTTAAAAAAAAGACAAAATCCAGGGCATTGCACAGAATCAATAAATACATCCTGGTTTTATTCGACACATACATGAGATTGACGCTATTTCTGTGCATCTTGGGAGCAGAGACGCCATAACAGGGAAAGCTTGTGTTTTAAAGGCCATTACTTTGAAGATGCATCTCGTATCTCTGGACATACCTTTCACATGCTCCTACCTCGGGATCCTTTTCTCTTCCAAAGGCAGTGGAGGTTAAATAGTGGCCCCCAGGTGGCCATGTGGCCCCTAATTGAGTTACCTATCTATCTCCACTTAGACCGGGACTTTCATCACATCTCAGTGATGGCTCGAAGGTGATGGACAAGATTGGGTTTCTGTCTATCTGTCTGTGTCTGTCCCGCTGTCCGTCTCTGGTCCATCTGAATATAGCTAGACAGATAGCAAGCTAGCTGCCTATTTGTTCTGTGCTACTTTCGATGATCTTGTTCATTGGCACGGTAAAACCATTAAGATAAAATGATATGTATCTATCCAATATTGGACTTATAAAAAATAAAATAAACTATATATACAGGGGCCGACTGGTGGCTCATGCCCCCACAAAAAGATGCCACCCAAGCTGGGTGCTGGTGCCCTAGCTATACTTTATAATCCACTGGTGCTTATTTTGAATTTTGTCAAATGAGCAGGCCTGATCTCATTCTTTGTCGTCTGATACAATATCCATCAGTGCTAATGAAAGTTTGGACAGGATGGGGCACATGACAGTTAATACGTTCCTAATGCTGTTCCAGTTTGAATCGCATGCGTGATATCTTTCTGAAAAGAAAATGGCAAGTGATTAGTTCAACATTTCCAGTCAGCATTTCCATAATTACACTCCCCATCCAGAATCTTATTTCAAATCTTAGCCAGTCTCTAAGATATGCACGGACATTCCCTCGGAGATGATGAAATAATCTCTTGATCAACGTTTAACCAGTGGGCCTGGAGTCTGGGGACTGGAAATGGATTCTCTGGGGGGGGGGGGGCGGGGGGGGGCGGGGTGGTTATTCCCTTTGTTGACGAATATGTGTGTGTGTGTGTGTGTGTGTGTGTGTGTGTGTGTGTGTGTGTGTGTGTGTGTGTGTGTGTACGAACAAATATGTGTGTGTGGGTGGCTGTGTGTGTGTGTGTACGAACGAATATGTGTGTGTGTGTGTGTGTGTGTGTGTGTGTGTCTGGGGGTGGCTGTGTGTGTGTGTGTGTGGCTGTGGCTGTGTGTGTGTGTGTGTGTGTATGGACGAAGATGTGTGTGTGTGTGTGTGTGTGTGGGTGGTTGGGTGGTTGGGTGTATGTTTTGGAAAACATGTGTCTGTTTGTGTGTGGCTTTGTGTGTGCGTGCCTGTGATTGTGCGTGCACAGTGTGCCTGTACACGTGTAGGACTCCTTGTGTATCTGAATATCCCTGGCTCTCACTCTTCCATTCTCCGTGGCCTTGAGTGGCTCCTAATCACACCCACCAGGACAACACAGCACATTAGCATGCATGGTGCATGGGGTCAGTGTTCTCCTTAGCCATCACTGTACATGTATGACTGTACTGTACTTCTGGAGGGCTCTGGATTCGGGGTGAGGCTGGGTCACTTGGCTCTGGACAGCAGAGGATACCAATCCCTTTTACAGACACTGCAGACGTCAGAGACCCCACTGCCCGAATATGTTTATCAGAGAAGAGCCTCGTCGGGCTGTTTTGTGAGGCGCTGTTTTGTGAGGATAATAGTAAATAAACATCAAGGTCATGTCGATTGGAACGCGCCCGGCACACAAGGGCGAACCGCATGACTGATGTGACATTCTCATGCGTGCTCTGGCGTTATCTCGCTCCCTGTGGGGGGGCCGTGAGGGACTTGAGGCCCACAGGAGGCGGCCACGCCAACGCCTGTTCCTTTGTCCCCCGTTTTATATCCTCGAATAAATCTTGGATCAGACGCATCGCGGGGACAACCGATGGCAACTAGAATCACCAGGTCTTTTTTAATGATGCATTCGTTTTGTGCCCTGAGCACAAGTCTTTAGATAGATATTAGCCGCATTTCCTCGGTTTATTTATGAATACAGAACGGCGTGTGAAAACCCGTCGCCGCCCCAGATGGCCCTAAAATGGCGACTGCTGCAGCACTCGGCTTCGCTCATTTGACCGTATGAAGACTGCTCCAGCTGCAGAAGATTTGTTCAACCGCCGTTCGCCATCACTGTCTTTTTAACCGCATACGTAACTTAAACTCACTTCATTTCCTTGTATTCTATTTCTTTTGGAAGAAGGGTCATGTCTTCTTGATCCGTCTAAAGGGAGCTTAGCAGCGCTAACGACCGGCCAACTTATTGATTTATCAGGTTCTAACATCAAAAGAAAGGGCTCCATCACTGGATTGAATGGCAAAGCCTCCTTTACCTTTCCCTAAAACATTAATGCTAGCTCTGCAGCTTCAACCTTCACCAAGCTCTCACTCTCTCTCTCCCTCTCTCTTTCTCTCACTCTCTCTCTTTCTCTCTCTCTCTCTCTCTCTCTCTCTCTCTCTCTCTCTTTCTCTTTCTCTCTCTCTCTCTCTCTCTCTCTCTCTCTCTCTCTCTCTTTCTCTTTCTCTTTCTCTTTCTCTTTCTCTCTCTCTCTCTCTCTCTTTCTCGCATCATTAAATCAATGCCTCCCTGAGGGGTCATGCCAGGGATTCATTTAGTTTCAGAGTGATTTTTCCTCCTGCCTCCAGAAGAGCAGAGTGAGCAGAGAGAGTAGAAGAAGTCACTCTGGCTGCTTTCCGCCGTCTTAAAAGGTTCTGCGGATACAGGGGTCAAGGGTTTGCTGGAGCAATTTCTGCCACAGCAAACAACAACACAACTCTTTTCTTATCAGCCACAGCAGCGGCCGCCGGGGCCTGCGTGGGCCAGGAGCCGTCCTGCCTGCTGTTTCTCTCACCGGGGTCTGTCTGTCTCTCTGTCTGCAGCACGAGACCCCGGACAGCGGGAGGAAGAATAGGCCCACTCCCACTGCTGCCCGTCCGTTTGATTCCCTCACTGTGACAAAGTTCAGGGCTGCTCTCATGCAGGGGATTCAAAAACACTCCCTTTGTGCATGTGAAACAGTATGCACTCCATGGAAATGGATTACACTCACATCCACGTGAACACTCACACACACACACACACACACACACACACACACACACACACACACACACACACACACACACACACACACACACACATTCACACACAATCACAAAGAAATGCAAACACACACACACACACACACACACACACACACACTTACACACACACACACACACACACATACATTCACACACAATCACAAAGAAATGCAAACACACACACACACACACACACACACCCATACACATCAATATCATCATAAACACACACACACACACACACACATACACACACATTCACACAATAATGCAAACACACACACACACACGTATCCACGCACATAAGGGAGACATGCAAGTAGGTGCACACAACAAACCCGAACAAAGACAAAGTGAGAGTCAGAGTGGCACACACGAAAACATGAGCACACGTTCACCCGGCCCCCCCACTGACACAACCCCACCCGACACACACACACACACACACACACACACACGCTTACTCATCCCCACAGACCCCCCCCATCACGTCAAACCCGATGGATAAAAGCCCATTAGGGTAGAAGTAGCCGGTACTTTGGACCCATCACTAGTTATCAGATAGGTGGAAACCCAATTTGCAGTTTGGTCCAGTAAGTCTGAAAGCATTTCGGACCGCAATTACGTCAATTGCCTGCTTGCTTGGGTGTAATTGCGGCAGGACTCTGAACAATATTTATTCATGCGCTTATGATTTCATAGCAGCAGCAGCAGCAGCGGGAGCAGAGACTATTTTAATGCTACTGCTCCATTACCGCTGCTTCTCACCCTGGGTTCCTGCGTTCGTGAATCCAACCGACTGAGATTAAGAACGCTCCAGTATGAGATGGAAATGCATATTGACCACAAGCATCGATAATATCTACAACTATTCAAGTCCATTACCCTGTTACCCTCTTATTCCGTTCATATTTTATTATTCCAATATCTACTTTTCTTTGTGCTAATCTTCAAAGTCTCCTTATACCCCTGTATAATTCATGGCATTTATAAACGGCAATGCCTTCAATTGGATTGGAGCACATCTTACTACGAGTAAAAGGTTGAATCGAATTCTGTGAAATGATGTTGATCTGCAGATACGATGAGGATTAAAGAGAGTAAAGGCTCCGGCTGGAGCTGATAATATATCCCCCCCCCCCCCCGGCCTCCTGGCACCTGCCTGCTCGGGACCCCCTGCTGAGAGGGATAATGTCCGGACATACCCTCCTCCTCACGGACCAGCTGCTGTCTGCCCTCTGCCGCAGCACCAGGCGGGGTCCGGGGGACTTCTGAGGGGGCAGGTGTATGCTGGGACTAAAGAGGGTTAGGAGAGTGTGTGTGTGTGTGTGTGTGTGTTTGTGGGGGGGGGGGGGCTGCAGCGTTGACAACAAAGCCTGTGGAAGTCTGGGCCGTGCAGGCAGTGTGGGACCTGACCCAAATGTCAATGCTCAGAGAGGACGTCCACTGCGGACGGGGGGTGTGGTCCGGACAGGGGTCTTGTTGTCCGGAGCCTCACACAATAACGACGACGCCTGCCGCAATTAGCCTGCGTTAGCATCCATTTGTCGCACATTCAGGCTAAAGCTGACAGAGGCCCCTCGACTTTCATAAAGTTGGAGATATAATCAAGTTGGCTTTGGCTATGCCATCACCCACCCCCCTCCCCCTCCCTCCCCCTCCCTCCCCCCAAACACATCTGCCGTGGGTAATTGAAGTGGGAGCTGTTCTCGGCGCCAACTGTTTATTCTTCCCTCTCCGCGGCGCTCCTCTTCTCCCCGTGTGGCACTCTGCCGTGCTCTTCGTGGGAGACGCCGGGCTGGTTAGGGATCACCGCCGGGGGACTTCCTTTGCTCGGCTTCCAAGAAAACATTTTGTTTCATCTCTGGTGCACCAGGCTGGGGGGGGGAGGTTGGGGTGGGGGGGGGGGGGGTGTGAGGTGTGGGGCAGGGAGGGGGGAGGAGGCGGGTGGGGTGGCTCTGGAACCCGGCGGGGAGGCCCACGAGTGCGGACCCCAGATCAAACGCAGCGCTAAAGGGGAGGTGACAATGACGAGGGAGTCGGGCGGCATCGACGCCGACACGCCGACCCCTGGAACAAAGGCTGGACCGGGTTCAACTGGCGCAGGGGCTGCATGGAGTGTATTCGTGGCAACCGCAATCAGGAAGCCTGTCTCATAATCAATGACACGGTTGATGTGATCCTGAAGAAGATGGCGGAGGGGGGGTGGGTGGGTTAAAGAAGAAGTTTAACAGACTCCGGGAAGAAAGAGGAACATGTGGAGTGGGGGAGAGAGAGAGAGGGCTGGAAGAACTAGATGGGCGAACGGGGACTGGAGACTCCCGCCAGATGTGAAGGCATTAATTACTCCCAATCAAAGCGAGTGCCAGGCTTATGAGGGTGGCAGGCCCGCCAGAGATATTCAAGGTTATTAGTGCCCTCCACACACACACTCCCATACACTCATATATACACATAAACAGATACACAAAAATACACACACACGCACACACTCGCAAACACACACTTAAAACATACACAAACTCTGTGCCTGAGCATGTCCGATACACCTTAGTGTGTGTGTGTGTGTGTGTGTGTGTCTGTGTCTGTGTCTGTGTGTGTGTCTGTGTGTGTGTCTGTGTGCGTGCATGCGTGCCTGTGTGTGTGTGCGTGTGTGTGAGCATGTGTGTGATAGAGAGTGAGAGAAAACAGTGCGAGACTGACACCATGAAATTAACTCCTAATTGATTGCAAACAGGTTTCACGAAACAACAAAAAAAGTAGTCTGAGGTCAAAACATCCCCGGAAAGTTCCTCTCTGTTCAGGGATCCTTTAAGCTAAGAAGAAGAAAAAATAAATTCATCCCGGTAAATATATATAATAATTTGTGTGTAAATATGTAATATTTGCGCTGCAGCAGTAAGAGGATTAGGGATTGCTTGTTCCAGCTGCTGTCTGGATGGAGGAGATAAGGTAAACCGCAGGTGGTCCGTTCAGCACTTGCCAAGGTGGGCCGGCTTCTTCGACGCGCGCCACCAGCTGTACGACTTTGCTATTCCACAGGTCGCAGTTTTCGGGCGGCCAAATTGAGGTCCTAACCGGTTTTCCAGGGAATGGTGTTTGTTGTTCCCGATTTGCAATTTCACTGTTTTGAGACGGCAGTGGAAAGTAGGGTGGCTGTGGGTTGCAAATGTTCACAGACATGGTTGTTTTTCTGTTAATAAACCTACTAGTCTATTTCCTTACTTGTGGTAGTGTTAAAATATACAAAACAAGCATCAACATCAAACCACTGCAATCAGCCCATTTTTTCAAACGCAGGTAATATGCTCGTACCTTTAATACAGAACTAGCACCAATTAGCCTGTTAGCTTGGCCTGCTCGCCGGAGCAGAAACACCTCGTAGATCATCACGACAAGAGCAACCGTCATCATCACCCTCCTCACCCCTCGCCCCCCCTCACCCCCCTCTCCTTCAGCTCCCCGGGGGCCTCCGTATCACTCTGCTCACTCCACCGCTAATAGCCCTGTCGGAGAGCTGGCCCGGGAACTTTCAGGAAGCAGGGCGTCCCTCCCCCGCCTTCATCCAGCTGTGGCGGCGGCGGGCATCCGGCACAATTACCAGCGGGTGCTGATGTGGCAGACTTTTGATGGTCCGAATCATAATTGATGCGTGAACTCAAGTCAATCAGTTGGTGGTGTGTGTGTGTGAGTGTATGCGCGTGTGTGTGTGTGTGTGTGTGTGTGTGTGTGTGTGTGTGTGTGTGTGTGTGTGTGTGTGTGTGTGTGTGTGTGTGTGTGTGTGTGTGTGTGTGTGTGTGTGTGTGTGTGTGTGTGTGTGTGTATTGGTATTTTCATCTGCTGAGTAAACCACAAACCAATCAGAATGCACAGCGGCAAGTAGTGGCATCTTTAACCTTCAGACTCTAATATAACGCACATATATATTTTAAATCAATATTTTATTTCTAGATATTATTATACTGTATCCTCTGCACATATATATATATATACATAACATCCAGCCAGTGCATTGTACCCACAATGCACTATTCTCCCAGTTTACCTCCCATTGACCCTGAGCTAGGCATGCAGGCCCCTGTTAAAATCAACCCCTCCCTCGCTCCCTCCTTCCCTCCCTCCTTCCCTCCGACCCTCCAACCCTCTCTCCCGATCACTTCAGTACAGCTTGGATGGGTGGAGGAGGAGGGAGAGGAGCAGGGAGATGAGGAGGAGGAGGGAGAGGAGTAGGAGGGAGAGGAGGAGGAAGAAGAGGAAGAGGGGGAGGAGGAAGAGGAAAGGGAAGAGGAGGAGGAGGGAGAGGAGCAGAAAGAGGAGGAGGAGGAGGAAGAAGAGGAGGAGGAGGGGGGATCTCTCTCTCTATGTCAACTAGTGCTGTGGATTACTCCTCAATATGGGATTATGATCCAATGAATGAGATCAGTCACAATGCACATCAGCCCAGGCTGCCTTTGAACCGTACAGTACAGAGATTTAGCCATAGCACTGGGAGGCGATGTCTGCTACTGCTATGGGCTGGGGATTTGAAGTACACTACTTCTCTGTCATTCACACTTCACCTTAATCCTGGTTAATGGATCTCCTTAAAAGGCCTACTTAATGATGTCACGATTTTTGACATGCAAACTTGGACTAACTTTTAAAAAATCCTGATTGACGGAATTGTTCTCATAAATGGGTGGGAAAATGTGCAAATAATTATAATAACGTTTATCTGAGCTTTAAACGAAAAAGCTGACAACTTCAAAACCCATTGTTCCAGTGTCAGAAAAACAGACACTGAATTTACAGAATTCACTGAATGTACAATTTATTCTGCTTTCCTCGTGTGAGCAAGGAGATAAGAAATAATAAAATTTGCAAACAAAAATTACAGATAAATAATTTAAGAAAATGTATTAAATTATGACCTTTGCCCTTTTATTGTAGTGTAGTGTAGTGTAGTGTAGTGCAGTGTACTGTAGTGTAGCTTAAATGCAGCCTGCCACCACAATCCTACTTAGTAAACTCTAACACTGCTTCCCAGCCGTCCCCTTCTGTTGCTAGTAGCTACAGCACACATGGTTCTGGTTTTCCTAGGTTAATGTTGTGTGGCACTGCTCAGACATAATGATGTATGCCCTCACTAAAGTACGATAAGACATCTCTTAACACATGGCACGAGGAGTTGTTATGACACTTGAAAAATAGGCGTTGTGGTGTCTCAGAAGCATGCATAAAACATATGTTTTTCACCAGGGCGTTATGTATGAAGTGAAGACATAAAAAATACCATCAAACAGGAGTATCCATGACCGTTGTCTTATGCAGCTCTGACATTCGCAATCCATTGTATTTATACGATTGTCAGATGAATACGATGTGCATTTCGGATTGTTTATTTGAGTGTTCGCTGAGTAGGATTTGTTATAAAGTGATGTAGATCTGATATCTTGTGTTATTTCACTGTCAGTTCCGTGAAACTGTGGTTGATCATAGAATATGCCTTGATGGGTGTCAGAATTTTTATGTTGACTTTGTATGTCAAGTAAGTCAAGTTGGGTGACTGCGATGGCGGTAAAACATTTAGCTTCATTTGAGCCGTATATGGATAGACTGATTGATCATGCCAAGGTTCCTTCCTGCAAAACAAGAGCATCTGCATTATTTATACGTGGAGGACAGAGCCAGAGCTAGCTAGGTGTTGCCAGGTTATTGGCAGAGAGTTTTGGTTCTGAAAATGGGGATTGCGTGACTATTTTGAAGGGCAGAACGTGTGTGCACCCTGTACGTATAATTTAAGCTTAGATACTGTAAACCAGAAACCAAGAGTTCCACATCTGTACAGTGGAGATGTTGTAGGTCATTCGGTTCAGTAACATATGCAGGAATATCCAGGATTCAGTTTGTTTCCCTCTCTTCTACGTTGGGCTTTGTCTGAAACATGAGTGGTAGGCCTATTTCACTCTCACGCATGCTCTCTCTCTCTCGCTCTGTTCTCACTCTCTCTCCTCAGTCTCTCTGCTACTTATCTCAATCTAAATGCAATTATTCATTTCTCCATCAACGTTATGTATGTGTTCTTCAGCGTTCAGCGTTCCTGCAACCCTGTCCCAGCAGCACACTTCTCAGTCCGTAGAGACGCCCCTGTTAGAGAAGGAAAGGTAATACGACCCCCCTGTGAAGAGGGAATGTAATGACTAATAGAGTGCACGTGGTGTTATCATTTTATAAGGAAGCTTTCTTCCCCTTTGTTTGGTCCTACAACGGATCCATCTTGTGACACCCAGAGCTTCATTGTGATGCTAATGTCTTTGCCACTCTCAAACCAAAAGAAACAAATGGAAAAAGGAACTAGTTTGGCACTCATCGTCACACACAGTCAGAATGCGTTTGCATCATCATCATCTTCATCATCACCACCTTGAAGTGTAAAAGTGATGATTATTAGAATAAATGCAGTTGAATATTTGCTCCAGTTTGTGTCTCAGAAACACACAGTAAGAGGCAGCAGTGGTTCAGGAGGCAGAGCAGGTTGTCTGGCAACCTAAAAGTGTCTGGTTCAATCCCCGGCACCTTCTGGCCAAGTGTCGAGATGTACCCGAGCAAGACACCGAACCCTGTAACTGCTCCTAGGCCAGCTGGCTGTTAGGGTTAGGGTTACCTAACCCTAACACGGTGGACACCTTACACGGTGGACAATGCTGTCGGTGTATGAATGTGTGTGTGAATGTTTGTCTGAATGGGTGAATGTATAGCAGCTATAGCACTTTGAGTGGCCACTGGTCCGAAGAGCGCTGCATGAATGCAATCCAAGCTGTGAAAGTCATCGATTATTTTGTCATTTTCCCAAGCCTTCTAACACTTTTAATGTTTTAATTTGTCAGCTTGCATCACCGTGTGCCAGTTTGTGCAGCGGCAAGCTCGTTCGAGTCTAGCAGCTCATTACCACATAATTGATATGTAATGTAGGGGCAGTCGTGGGAGAGTTAATTACCTGTCACTCTCTTTGCTTGAAACCACCCTGATTTAAATAAACAAAAGCCACAGAAAAACGAACGGATGAAATATCTAGTTCTGGCTCCTGAGGTTAGCAGACCAACCGACCTGTCTCGGTTTCTGCCCCCACTGAACCAGCACTTTCTTCTGCAGAAAAAGGGGGACCTCATGGAAGCCATCCTTGCAATTATGTATGATGTGTTCGCTGGTAAACAACACAACATATCAGACATCTGAGGTCACTGAGTTGTGGTTGAAAGTACGGTTTTCATTATTACATGGGGAGGGGGGGTGGAGAGCAGTGCATTGTGGGAGAGGCTGCAGCGGGGAGCAGAATTTAAAAGAGAAACACTCCAAAGCACACACACATGCTCCATTTGCTGCCCTCTCTCCATTTAATATCCCAGCAGCAACGGATTCCACCCCCCCTCCCACCCCCCCTGAAATGGTGTATTCATATCTGGCGAATTGAATCTCAGGTATTTCTGAAAACGGTTTGTGACATCTGGTCTCCATATTCCTCGGCGATGCTGTGTAGGCGGACAGCATACCAAATCAATTCATACCCTTTTCTTTTTTCCCTTTGCCTCAACCACAGCAGACAACAGATTGTTGTCTGGCATTCCTGGCGGACGTATCAAATCCTTCCTTAAACCGAGTATGAGAGAGAGAGAGAGAGAGAGAGAGAGAGAGAGAGAGAGAGAGAGAGAGAGAGAGAGAGAGAGAGAGAGAGAGAGAGAGAGAGAGAGAGAGAGAGAGAGAGAGAGAGAGAGAGAGAGAGAGAGAGAGAGAGAGAGAGAGAGAGAGCTCATACCTCTTTCAAACACATACACCTGAAGGAGGTCTGTGTTTTTTAATCCAGAGATATTAACGAGAGGAGTATCAGTTCATCTTTCATTCTCCATTTTGTGAGTGTCAGCCTCCATTTATACAACAATCAGTCAGGGGGGGTGGGAGGCTGGCAGGACAGCAGGCGATGCCCACCACGTGGCTCGTGTTTTTTTTGTTAAAGGTCTGATGATGATTTATGTCTTCAGATTAGTAGGTTACACTCAGCATTGAAGACACCCACCCATTTATTAATAGATTAATATGTAAAATGCTACAGGTCAGGTATATGTTTAGCAAAGGCCGTGCTTGGTATATATGAATGAAAAATCAGAGCTCTATGCATTCTTCACCCGATGGCGTCCCCTAGTGGCCAAACGTAAAACATAAATGAAGCAACTCGATATCGGATAGTTTATAAAGAAGTAGAAATGTATAGAAATAAAAACAATCTTATTCTGTTTGTGTATTTTGCTTCAACTCATTTTGTAATGCATCTCTCTCTCTCTCTCTCTCTCTTTCTCTCTGTCTCTCTCTCTGTCTCTGTCTCTGTCGCTCTCTCTCTCTCTGTCTCTTGCCCCTATCTTGTCCTTTAGACCTCTCTATAAAGCCCATTCGGCTGTGCCTAATGAACAGCATTCATCAAAGCTCCATCCCTTTGATCAGAGCAAATTCACTGTGCTGGGCCGGGGTCTCCACTCCCCAATGCACCAATGTACGCTGCTATGGGCAAACCCTTCCAGTACCCACAATCATTCACAGACACACACACACACACACACACACACACACACACACACACACACACACACACACACACACACACACACACATATATATACATGGACGCACACGCACACACGCACACGCACACACACACACAGGCATGTATGCATGTATCAGTCAGGCGCATGGAGACCCACAGAGCCAGGCTGACTCCCACACTCGTCTGAAGAGAGTGTTCTCCACACAGGGCCTGACACTAGTCTCCTCCAGCAGCCTTGATCCCTGAGTTATGCCGTCTGCAATAATAATGACTTTGTCACTGGATACGGCAAAAGACTCACATTACATGTGTGTTAGCCCACTGCAATTATTTCAATCACATCTCTTTGAAGCCCAGGGTGAGGGGGGTATCTGTGTTGGGTCACATGACCAGCGGTGCCCCGCCCCCTCCCCCGGGGGCCATTAGGAGGTGTCGTCATATCCACCCGGTACAAACGAGCTTGATGACAAATGGCGGGGGTGGCGGGGACGGGCCGGGACAGGTGCAGGAGGAGGGAGGGAGGAGGGAGGAGGGAGGGAGGAGGGTCCTCTCGGACAGGAGAATAATCTCTTCCCAGCATTCCAATCACCGGACACCAAAACTCCACCCTACCCTACCCGACCACCACCGCCACCCTCCCCCCATAGGGTCTACCACCACCACCACCTTGTTGGGGGTGTGCTGATGCTGGAGCGCTGGGTCTAACGTTTCTCCATCAGGCTGGTGGGGATGCAGCTGGAGATCCATCACTTGTCAGCCTCACGTTCAGCCTGTCCCCTAACGAGGGGTGGGGCCGGTCGCTGGGAGCCCCGGACCACCTGGAAGAGGAGGAGAGGAGGAGTAGGAGGAGTAGGAGGAGGACATTTGACAGAGAGAGTCGGGGAAAGAGGGATGGATGGAGTTAGAGAGAAAAAGGTGGAGCAAGAAGTAGATGGAGAGGGAGCAAGCTAGGTAGAAAGAGCAAGCTAAAAAGAGAGAGAGAGAGAGAGATAAAGCAAAAGAGATAAACAGAGAGAGATGAGATGATGGTGGATGGAGAGATGGCGAGACAAAGAGGGAAATAGGAAATAGACCGTTGTCAAAGGGACCGAACCTCTGCATCCTAACAAATCCATTGAAGGAGGCTAGAGTCTAATTGACAAGATCTTTGACCCAGAATGCAGTCTGTGCCTCATTTTATGCAGCATCTGGCAAATCAATAATATGTGGCACCGGGGGGGGGGGGGGTGTACATGTGTGCGTGTGTGCATGCGTGTGTGTTTGTGTGTGTGTGTGTGTGTGTGTGTGTGTGTGTGTGTGTTAGCATGTGCGTAACACAGAAGGGGACCCACCACACCTAGGTCTCTTTAATGAGTCGGGGTTCTTGTAAACCCGGATCCAAAGGGTAAAAGCATAAATCCACTTGTTTATAGGCTCCTATCCTTACCACGTTGGGACCGACTATATACCCAATAACCTCGGGCTAGCCCTAGCGGGAGTGGATGGGACAAGGCATTAAAATCATAAACGGAGCGGCCCTAATGAAATATCAATTAGGCTTGTAATAGAAGACCACTGTTAATCTTATGAGGGAACGAGCTCATTAGGAGCTTGGTCTCTCGCCCGGTGTATCATTCTTTCTTCCCTACGCGGAAAAACCTAATTAGTCCACATTATATTTCTACAGCTGCTGGAGTCGGGGGCTATCCCAGGAAACTTTCCCTGCCCGGAGATTATTATCAGTCTGAGAGGCGATCTAAATGTCAATTAGGAGCCAGTAATGGCCCACCATTATTTTTACCACATAGTTAAGGTTTTTCAGTGAGTAATATGGAGTGTCTGGCCATATAGTTCTGATAGACCTCCACTGAGAGAGAGCAGAGTGTCTCAGAGTGAGCGTTGGGATTGCTGCTGATATCCATCCCTACTTCTTATCGCGTAGTAAAGTAATAATTTTGGAGATTGGAGATTTTGTCTCAGCATGGCAGACAATAACAAAACCTACATTTTTAATCATGTGTTTTTTTCCCTCCCAGCCTGACCTTCAGCTTGCGAAACTTCAGCTCAATAATTCAGTATTTTTCCCCCCTTGGAGGTACACACACACGTGTGCAACAGCACACAGACACACACACACACACACACACACACACATACACAGGGGATTCAGTTCAGTACAGTATATGAATTTTGATGATTTTGATGCCTGGTTTTGAGAGCTGAGATTCTGACCTGGCAGATGGCTTGGCTTCTAGATCCATTTCGCTTTCAAAAATTGATTTATTTACTCCTCAGCATTCTCCCTTCATGTCCTTCTCTGCAAAACACTGGATACCCTTGGCCAGAGACAATTAAATCCCAGTTCTCTAGGTTATTATTGTTCATATGAACACTGACCTGTACAACAAAACGTTACCCATCATTTAATCTGTTTATTTTCCTCCAGCACCGGCCAATAATGACCAATTTCACCCTTAGATGGTGTGTTTACTTATTGGGTTATGGGGTTAGACTGCAGTTGTGTTCATCATATTTTCTATTTCACATAGAGCAGGGGGCACACCCCCACACACACACACACACGCACATACAGTCACACACTCTATGTGTGACTGTGTGTGTGTGTGTGTGTGTGTGTGTGTGTGTGTGTGTGTGTGTGTGTGTGTGTGTGTGTGTGTGTGTGTCAGGTTCATGAATTATACATACATGGGCCGGGTGCTCGGGGGGAGGGCGGGGGTCTGGCACTTCTTTTTTTATATATTGTACACTGTGTTCGGCCATGTCTGTTTCCCGTTTAATTTCACACCTGACCAGCCCAGACCTCACAAGTGCGACTGTCCCCCTCCACTTTGTGTTAATCACACGCAGCGCCAACCATTCCCCCCGTCTCATTGGCCGCAGCGCCGTCTCCTGCTGTTCGCTCAATTCGGTTCGGCCGGGACTTAATAGCTGTAGCTGTTATAGGCTACTGCTCGAGGTCCGGCCTCCGCCCCAAACTCCCCAACACACAAGCCGTTTCTCAATTCGCGTTCTCGTGTGTTCTCGTGTACTTGCGTTCTCGATAAACGTCATCAGTGATAGCCCAAGCACTGTTCCAATTCCAAGTACGCGAGTACGCGAGTACTGTCGTAAAACCCGTGTGTGTTCTCGATGCGTTCTCGATGAGGCCGTTCTACCGAGGACGCATCGGAGGTGACTCGTGTGGACTTGGGACTGTTAAATATCCCAGGATGCATCATCGAGTCCGCTGCTGTTCCAATTGCAGGTGCGTACTCGCGTTCTCGGAAGTCTGTACTTGAAAGTCCGGACTTGCCAAGTACGTACTTCCTAGTCCGCGAGTACGTAGTCCGCGTACTTGGTATTGAGAAACGGCTACAGTGTAATGTTGTAGCTCGCCCCCAGCTCCCCAACACACCGTGAAATGTTGTAGCTCCGCCCCCAGCTCCCCAACACACAATGTAATGTTGTAGCTCCGCCCCCAGCTCCCCAACACACCGTGAAATGTTGTAGCTCCGCCCCCAGCTCCCCAACACACAATGTAATGTTGTAGCTCCGCCCCCAGCCCCCCAACACACCGTCTAAAGTTGTAGCACTCAATGGCTTGATGTTGTAACGTATATACAGTATGTACTACATGTTTACAAAATACATTTATTCTCCTTTAAATGTATTGATTCTTGCATCCACACTGACATGCTTTCAAACAGCGTCTGGTAAATAGGTCGATGCAAACCAAAACAATGTTACTGGTTTTTTCGGTACCCCGGAAAACCAGTCTGATTGGCTGTAGTTATACTTGTCTTCATGAAACCGCAACACTGCGCTTTTCACGATAATAAAACCTGATCCTATATATTTCCTCTTGGATCTTCTGGTGATTAAATGAGGGCCTGAGCAGTCCATTATGACCCCCTGGTGGCTCCAACCAAAGCTTATCAATTAGAGCCTCCATCCAGGGTGGGAATTGGCTCACCCACGGCAGTGTTAAAGCTAGAGTAATGGCTAATTTCAATGATATACACCACTGGCACCATTACACCCAGCTCATTATGGAGTAGAGGGGGGCTCTGAGGCTAGTAGTGGGCTCTGAGGCGTGCTACTCATATTCTCCTTGTGTTCCTAAACATGTAAAACTACCACCTGTTTACCTGGATACAGGTATCTCTCTTCACCATAAGATAAGGTGATCCAGGGAAGCTACACTCACACACAGAGACAGGCCTTGTGATCCAGAGCACCAGCCTTCCCCCTAGAGCCAAATCCGGTGTTTGGAGATGACAGCAGGAGGCTACCTTTGTTGCCTCCTGTAGACATGGAATTATGGATGATGTGAAATCAGCATCATGTTACATCGAGATGCTCCCACTAAATTAGTCACTCACAAAGTTGTACTTTGTTGTACTACAAAGTTGCAAATGAAACACAAAGAGGTGTTCAGTGGTTTGAAGATGCAGACTACTGAACAATAGAGAGAAGCAGAAGAAGAAAGCAGCATGTGCAGCTCAAACTGAAGTATACGTCGTATCAGATATCTTTGTGTAAATGTTTGTTATAGAACAGAATGTTGAACACAAAAGGTTTATTGATCTAAATAGCTGCCTAGCACCACAATCACAATGCATATTAAGTTTCCGACCATTCCGACATTTTGAGGAATTTCCATGAATATGAACAAGATTTTAGGAATGAATTGGTCAAATAATACAAAACGTTGAATAATATGGTCAGTATAATGCATGTTTTTACCATTATGTGAGGCTGTGGTTAGAGGGAGAGCTGTGTTGGTTGACCAACATCAGAGCCTGTGGACCCTTGACTGTGTGTCCGGGCGGGACTGTGTTCTTCCATCTCTGCCCGTGACATTTAGAGAGCAGCGGAGGCAGAGGCGGTGGCCCAGCCAGCCTCCCTCCTGTCCCCCTGCCATCGCTTCCCAAAGAGCAAAACCAGGAGCGGCACTCTGGGGACAGGGAGTGAAATGCCAGAGACCATTTAGGAATCAGTTGGGGGATTTTTCCAAGTCTTCTGTCTCCGTGCGAGATGACTTCGGAGTAGGATTCGGTAGCAATGTGTGTTTGCTAGACAGGACCACAGGAGCACTCACCAGCTTCTGCAAAAGACTCAAAACTTGAGAGTTCAGACTTCACCTATATCCTCCCCCATACCGCCCCACCCCCCCACACCCCTCTTATACACATGCAATTGTTGTACGTCCTGGCACTTAAAAATAGTACTTAGCATTGTGTAGCATCTTATCCTAGCTATCTTTGTTGTATACGGGGAATGGGTTAACCTTGGGATTGTTAGTGCTTAGCACATGGTTATATAAACATCCTTACTGTACCGGCAGCGATATATTGTTTCTCTTTCTTCTGAAAAATGTACTGTAAGTCTTTTTGGATAAAAGCGTCTGCTAAATGTCCCTAAATGTAAATATAAATGCACATTTTTAGCAATGTAGGGGGCGAAAAAAGAACTATTCCTTTGGGGTGATCTACTCTTTAGGTATTTCGGAGACCCTTTATCAAAAGCGACTCACAGGGAATTAACCTCATCATTAACGGAGTGGGGGAGGGTGACTTTGAGTTGAACCACCGTAACCCCCGGCCACTACACTACCTGGCCCCGATATATATTTCATCATCACCATCATTTATCCCCACGTTAAAATCAATACCATTTTAAGCTTTATCAATAATTCACAGCAGGCCTATAATTGGTCCTCATTAGCACCAGTGCTGTCAAACAATAGTGTGCATTTGCATTGCACCGTATTATTGTTCCATATTGTATAACCTAGATATTATCCTCTGCATATTGAGAACGCTCTGAATTATAGAGTGTTAGAATCAAAATTGTTGAAATTGCAGCCACAGGGTTCTAGTTACAAGTCAGAACATTGCACAATGTCCACCCTGAGCATGATAAGGATCCACGTTAATTGACTCATTAGTTAACACTCGCTCCTCGTTAATTATTATTCCTTAACTTAATTTCATTCATGCATGTATATTCACTTCAGAGTTATTATGAGCGGTCGGCATTAGAGAGAAGATAACTCTGCGGTATCCCTGTCATCGACCATCTCTTCCTGCAGGGTCACTGGGGCGGAGCCGACCGCAGACTGAAGCTGCAAAGACAATGTTATCAGTGCCGGGAGCGAGGCGTGGTTATGGACGCTCCCTAATGTCATCGCCAGAGATGGGTGAGGCCTTAGGGAGACGAATGGAGCAATATAATTATGTTCTGTTATCGGCCCCCTGCAGCCCCTTACTACAGCGCGCACACACACCACGCAATCTCCCGCTTCATCCTTGTCACCCTCACCTGAGCGGCACGTTGGGTGGGGGGCACCCACATACACGTGACCCCAAAAGCACCGGCGCCTTGAAGGTGCCCTTCACCAGGAAGGGTTGATGCTCCGGCTCCACCAAACATCCCCCTACTCTCACAGCGTTTTGGTTTGTCAACCAAGGACCTCCCTCCCATCCCTTAACCTGCACCCTAACCCTAACTAAAACCCAGAGTTTGTGAGGAGGAGATGAACGGTAAATGGTAAATGGACTGCATTTATACAGCGCTTTTCTTACCAGTGGCCACTCAAAGCGCTTTACAATATTGTAAAGCGCTTAATATTGCCAACATTCACACATTCAATCACGCATTCACACACCGACGGCGGTGTCAACCATACAAGGCGACAGCCAGGTGTCGGGAGCAGTTAGGGGTTAGGTGTCTTGCTCAGGGACACCTCGACACTCAGCTAGGAGGAGCCAGGGATCGAGCCAGCAACCTTTCCGGTTACCAGTCAACCCGGTCTGCCACCTGAGCCACATGCCGCCCGCATGATCCGCCGGGTCTCATCCTGTACGCCGAGGAGAACGGATGAAACATGCAGGAGGTTTGCTTAGCCCTGCTCTTTTATTTTTCATGCTGAATAAACTTCTCACTCGCCGGGATGTGTAAACGCAGACTCCTTGCTTTTGGGCCTTGGGCGCTTAATGGTGCATCTGAGTGGAATATTTGTTTTAACTCTTTCCTGCTCACTACCCATGAAGACACACGCACACACTACACACACACACACACACACACACACACACACACATATGCACAATTACACACATACACTTTATACACACACACACACACACACATACACACACTTCCTGACACACATAAACCTACACACACATCCTCATATGTACATGCGCAAACCCACACACACACACATACACACAAACACAGGCACACACACAAAAACACACACACCCTCAAACACACACACACATGCACACACACACACACACACACACACACACACACACACACGCACACACACACACACTCACACCCTCCCCAGACACATGCACAACGTGGAGCAGTCGTCTCCTCTGGTGCGTCTAATGTGACTCAACAGCGGAACACTTACTGCATGTCGGGAATATTTAGGCCAATGAGCTGCTCAGCCTGCGCCCTCGCAGCAAAACACAGGAAAACACAAGAAGACACTCCTGCCTCCTCCTCCCGTGTGCGGTCACTCTGCTGGAAAAGCAAAGCAGGAGTGAAACGTGTAGCACTCCCTGGGTATCGTCACCAAGGTCCTGCTGGAGCAGAGGAATGACATCACCCTCGACGCTGATCCATAATACGAAAGAATAGCAGAACGGTGAGGCAGAGGCCACCTCACCCAGATTCTAGTCCGCTTCGCTCAGTACTGCCAGGGATCTTCTGAACTAGGACCGTCCATTCAGTCTTCCATCGTTTTAAAGGACCGTCCACAAAGCCTGTTTACTGCACTAGTAAATATTGCCATCATTCACCCTTCATGCTAGCCTTTCCTGTATGTTAGCCTTAGGTAACCCCCCCACACACACACACACGCGCGGGGACGTGCACAGGAGTTTTGAGGGGCAGATGCCGAATTGTTGACGTTCGATCGCGGACGAGGGCACTTTTTAACACGTGGCAAAAAGGGCAGGGGCTCGAGCACCCCTAGGGCCCTATGTGTGCACGTGCCTGCACACACGCACGCACGCACAGGCACACACACACACACACACTCTATTTTGTATCACATTAGCATAACCAAAGTTGGCAGGCTATTTGTCCTTTTAACAACGGCAGACATTTACTAAATATGAGTTTGGCTTTCGATATTGCTGCAGTGCTACGATGACATACAGTTATCAGAGGGCAAGGGGGGAGAGACGTCAGAAGTACAGGCAGGGAAGACCCATTTAGATCCAATTCATTTCCATTCAAATAGCACCGTTGGAGTTACCAATACATTCGGAGGTTTGTTTCTGTATTAACAAGGGAGAAGACCCCCTTGAGATGTTATGGAAACTCGTCTGGAGATCCAACTCCAGCTTGTGTGTTGAGATAATGCCCACTTTTAATTAGGAGTTGGAGATGTCCCATCGTTCTCTCCAACTTGAGGAGCACTTGCGTGGAGCTTATGATCCGTACGGGAGCCTCACTCAGGAAGGTAATTTGTTTTCCTGTTCTCTTGAAGGATCTTTGATGCATGCTCTTCCACGGAGAGAGGGGGGGCTCGACATGTAATTAAATACAGAGTCTGGGGAAACATGACTCGGTCAGATATCACTGGGCCTGTTTGTTAAAGGTTCAGTCTCCTCCCTTCTTTTGCCCGTTTAGTGTGTCTCCTGTTGCAGTTATGCATGCATTCTGGCTGACACACACACACACACACACACACACACACACACATACACACAACCCCAGCCGCCATCATGGTGTTTATTTCACACTTGCGTAGTCTCCTTTACGCTATGATTCTGGTCCCCGTGCAGCGGGCCCATCTGCAGGGTGAGAATGAAATGCAAATGTCCGTGCTTGCTTGGGGAGTGTAAAGGAAGGAGCAGTGGGCCATGGAAGCTGGAGCCGGCTGCTGTGGCTTCTTGGATTTTCCCCCAGCATGCTCTCTGCCTGCTCATGCCAGTTAGTTCAGTGTCACACCTTTTTGACCTTTATCGCTGGACCGCTGTCATGGAGAGCAGGGACGGTAAAATATTCATCCCCCCTCCCTCTCTCAGACTGGGGTGGGGTGGGGTTGGTGGATGGGGTGAATTCTAGCATCCTCCCTGATTCCCCCAAACATCCAACCCAAACTTCCCATCTGATGCCAGTGTGCAGATGCTAGAGCCTTGGTTTGAAACAGAGCCGGGAGCGCAGTTGCACGGTTGTTGTGATGAACTTGGTGGTGGTTAAATGCACGCCTGTGACTGCTAATGCATCTCACTTAATAAGGCCACTTAATGACTTGTCAGCCAGCAAAGGTTAATGTATGATGTATCAGCGGAGCAAAGGGTAATGTATAATAGATATACTTTCTTAGGGGCAGGGAAAGACGCGCACTTCGATTGTGTGTTTGATGAGCGGGGGGAAGCCAAGCGTAAAAGGCTGCGAAGAGATTAGTATTTCCCTCGCGCACTGATTCTGCTAAGCTGGGGTGGGTTTCCAGGAGACAGACAGACAGACAGACGAGAGAGAGAGAGAGAGAGAGAGAGAGAGAGAGAGAGAGAGAGAGAGAGAGAGAGAGAGAGAGAGAGAGAGAGAGAGAAGGAGACAGGGAGAGAGAGAGAGCAGAAGACAGGGAGAGAGAGAGATGAAGCGAGAGAGATTGGGAGACAAACAGAGATAGAGATCAACAGACAGACAGAAAGAGAGGGGGGTGAGAGAGACAGAGAGAGAGAGACAGAGAGAAAGACAGAGAGAAAGACAGAGAAAGAGACAGAGAGAGCTAGAGGCGAGAGAGAGAGACAGACAGACAGACAGAGAGACAGAGAGAGAGAGAGTCAGTGTGAGAGAGAGAGTGAGAGAGAGAGACCTATATGCATGAGGCCTTACACGTGTTTGTATTCAGAGGTAGGATATTGATGGCGTCAACATAACGATAAGAACTCTTCTGTCAGGAGATCAGAACGCCCCTCGCTAATGGGACCTCGACGATCATCGCCACGGCAACCCTGCAGGCTCAGAAAAAAAGAGAAAAAAAGCGGTCAGCGGTGTGACATGAATAAGCAATGGCCCCGCGACCAAGCCCAGCTTGAGCCATCAAACCGGGATCAGTCGTGTTCCCAGGCAGCCAATGGAGAGGGAGGGCTGCAGCCCTTACAAGGTGTCACACAAGGTGTCACAAGGTATACACCCTCTCTCTCTCTCTCTCTCTCTCTCTCTCTCTCTCTCTGCCTCTCTCTGTCTCTGTCTCTCTCTCTCGCTGTCTCTCTCTCTCTCTGTCTCTCTCTCTCGCTGTCTCTCTCTCTCTCTCTGCCTCTCTCTGTCTCTGTCTCTCTCTCTCTCTCTCACTCTCTCTCTCTCTCTCTCTCTCTCTCTCTCTCTGTCTCTCTCCCCCCCCCCCCCCCCCCCGGCTTGCTGCAGCACTCGTGCGACCCCTCCCTTCTCTGACACTGTTGTGTCACACAAACTAGTGCAAATAAACAACTACAAAGAAAATCAATAAACTAAAATGTGGAAACACACACACACACACACACACACACACACACAGGTCCTCCACACATAAACTAAGACAACTGAACGATGAACAGATCAGTACCAGCACCCACACCAACATAGACTGCCTGAAGAAGAGCAGAGTAGAGTCCTCCTAGGTGCAGTTTGGGGAAATCATTCCTCTCCATTTTCAGGCCCTTGACTTCCTGTTAATAACATTAGCATTGCTTTCTCCACGGTTTGTCGCCAGTCACTTATCCAAGTGGCCACAGCCCCTTGTAACACCGCAGCCTCCACCGCCCCTATTCCTCCTCTCCACCCCCAACACCTCCACCACCACCTCCTCCACCTCCACCACCTAAAGCTACTCTCTGACACCGGCGAGCGCCGTTAAGATTAGATTTGAATTTATGAAGATTGCCTAACCCTGTGCACCGTTGTAATCTATGCTGTTGTAGTAATTCACGTTAGGAGCCCTCATTTCCAATGCAGTCAGTGGGGCCTATATTTCACCGTGACAATGTAATCACAGGTCCACATTAAAAAGTCATTATTGTTTAGAATGGTGGTGGCGGGGGCCCTGACTGAGATACTACGGCCAGCCTTTGTCATTCAGCCACAGGTTTACCCAAGAACAGAGGGCAGCGTGATTTAGACCCGCTCTCCCCTTATCGATCACACAGGATCACACCTATCGACAGATATGCCAAGCATGCACACACACACACACACACACGCACAGGCACATATATACACACACACACGCACATATACACACACGCACATACACACAGGCAAACACAAACACAGGCACATATGCACACACACACATACACACAGGCACACACATGCACACACAAACACAGGCATATACACACACACGCACATACACACAGGCACACACAAACACAGGCACATATACACACATGCACACACACACACACACACACACACACATAAACACACACACACACACCCACACATAAAGACAGACACACACACACACACACACACACACACATGCACAGACCCACGTATAAACACACACACACACACACACACACCCACGTACAAACACACACCCACACACACACACACACACACACACACCCACGCATGTGTGAAATAATATAATTGTAGGCTGGATTTATGATAGGCTTTAGCGCTGATTAGCGGGTAATCTCAGTAACGAGCTGTGATCCCAGCAGATTAGTGAAGGGATAAACACAGGAATTGTTTGTGGTAATGCCAATAGAAGGCTGTTTCTGCCCACTACTCAGCCTATGCAGGCTCCTTATTAGAAGTCTAATTTAAGGTAGCTCATTTCAAAACCGTTTGTCATAATAAATTATGTTTTAAGCTCTGTTGTGGAAAATGTTTTGTCATTATTGCGTGTTAATTTCATGCAATGCTGCATGAACTGAAGTCATGTAACTCTCAGTCGTGTTATATATCACACAGTAAAATGTTGGTGATTGATTTACCTGCAGAGCAGCTAGAAATGAACTGGAGGGTAAAATTGTTTGTGAGGCCTTGTGTTTTCTAGTCGACTAACCAACTATTGATTGAGAACAACGTTGAAATAACAATCATGCATTTACATAAAATGCACAATATTTGTGTCGTTTTTCAGCCGTTTTGATAGATCACCAGGTTCATATTATGTTGGGGTAAAGCAGTACATGTCTTGGTATTAACAGGATCAATTTCACTGGTAAGTTGTTATATGAACCACTTCCTTAATCAACACAATTTCTAAGTGGATCAATATTTTCCCTTCTTTAAATTTTCACACATTTTCTCCAGCCACAGTCCAATCTTCCGAGCATTCGCTGTCTCCCCACACCCCAAACCCAGAGCCCTGCTTCAGCACAGCGCTGTCCAGATAATAAGACCCAACAGTAGAGTCTGTAGGCCTGAAACCTTCTCCCTCGTCTACTGAACCCCTCTCTCCCCTGTGTTGCCGAGCACGCGTAGCATCCTGGGATGTTCCCCCACGCAACACGTAGCCATCCAGTAGATCAGTTGGGATCACGAAAGCTTTATTTGTTTACCTCTAGAATTACGATCATTGAAGGAAGGGGGTGTGGGGGGGCTGGCAGGAGCCGGTGTGGTTACTGCTTACTCTGCTGATTTATAACAGACTTTTAATTATGTGAGGGCCCCACAGCTGCTCTGGGCCAGCTCACCCTCTCACCCTCGGGGGGGGGGGGGTTGGAGATCGGCTGTGGACCAACCCAGCCCCTCCCGATAGGAAGCCGCTCTCTGACATCATATATCCTTCCGGGGGTCTGCGGATGATGAGCCAGGCCTTAGATGTGAAGCAGCCTTTTTCCCCGGTCGTGTAACTCTAACGAAGACACACGCTGGCCTGTGAATGGGTTACTGCAGGGACACAAGAGAGATCACAGCCTTCCTCAAGGGCTTCATTGGGACATTTCAAAAGGTGGTGCATTGTGAAATATTTGTATTTGTTGCATTGTGAAATGTTCAAAATAAGAGTCTCATTTGATTATAAACAAAAGTTTGCCCTGAAGCATTGGTGGATCATATTGTATTTTTTGGACATCATTTACTAGTGCCCCACAGTCACTGCCCGCTGTTACTCAGAGGGCAGATTGTGCTGATCTCATAATGTCCTTCTCATAATTCCCCGGTAAATTGTGTCATTTCGATTTGGAGCGGTGTGGCTCTGCTTCAGGGGCCCTTGGGATATTAAGTCCAAAACAAACTAATTGGATTACAGCACGAGCACGTGCGGGGGACAGTGTCAGAGCACTTAGCGGCTGAGCAGAACCACCGTCAAACCTATAACCAATGCACCGCTGTGTTCGTAACCAATGAGGATGGTGGATCTCACGGGAGTCCAGCCTCTCGTTTCTCATTCGACCAATTCAGATTGCATTCCAAAGTATAATGACACTAGCATCCGACTTAAACGGACAGCCGCGGTCCCTTCGGTCGTTCCTCGTCCCCCACCTCTTTAGCGTGAGGGGGGATTGAGAGCGGGGGGCGGTAGCCATTGCGTCTTCAAGCAATTTGCAGCTTCTCAGGAAGACCGCTGATCTCGTTTGAGTAATGAATTCTGGGAGTGTCGCCCGTCAGATTGCTGTTGTTCATCGTTAATTCCACTGTCGTGTTCCTTGAATCAATATCCAGCCCTAATTACTCTTTTACTGTTCCATCACCCAGATTTGTTATAGCTGGCTTTTTTTTTATTTTCCACACCGTGATGACTAGATATCGTTGTGTATTAATTAAGCCCAGTGAAGATATTAAAAGCTGAGCCGTACAAATAACATTTTAATCAGTATGGTGTCAAATTAAATAATAAAAACAAGCTGTATTAAACACTATTTTCTAAATTATTATACCTAGTAATATTACATGTCAGGATATTTAAATTCATGAACTGGGACATTTGTAGTCACCAAGTAACTCAGCACCACAAACTACAAAATGAAAGCTGCATCATGACTGATCAGGTTTGAAGTAAATGATGTGCTGAGTATGATTACCATAATATAACAAGCCTTCCCAACTGGCTGCGGAAAACAACCCAAGACTTTGGTTTACCGAGGGTTAATCTCTGGCAAGGCGGTTTTGTCTTCCCTAATTATTTCTAATGCCACTCATTATGCTGTCCCTTGGGTGGGGGTGGGGCGGGGGTCTGGCTCCCATGTAATCAGCCCTCAGAGCCCCCATTAAGTCCACCATCACCACCACCACAACCACCACCACCACCATCCCCCCATCAACCTCCACCACCGACACAGCCATCACCACCTCCACCACCTCCCCAACCACCTAGCCTGGCTATTGCCAGACCAAGCTCAATCATAGATTGCACGTTGGTCTGGGGAAGCTGCTGTCATTTTCTTCAGCACAAGAGGCGTGATCAACGGGTGGAGTTTTAAATTGACTCTGTATGCAATTGGCTGCTTGCTGTCGCTTCCCTGTCTTCATTGTGTTAAACCAGCCAGTAGCGCGCCAGGAGGAAAAGCTACCTTGGTGATTGGCTCCCGCAAAAACATATCGAAACTAGAAAGAAATGTATCGCTCTTCTCCAGACCCTTCTGCAGGGCGAACTCAAATCGCCGGCAGAATGGGCGGGGCTACCCAGTCTACCAACCACCACCACCACTACCACCACCTCCTCCACCATCACCACCGCCACCACCTCTGCCACCACCTCCACCTCCACCTCTACCACCACCACAGCCACCACCTCCTCCACCACCACCACAGCCACAACCTCCACCACCACCACCTCCACCACCACCTCCACCACCACCCCCTCCACCACCACCACCACCTCCTCCACCACCACCACCACCCCCTCCTCCACCACCACCACCGCCACCACCTTTGCCACCACCTCCACCACCACCACCACCACAGACACCACCTCCACCACCACCACCACCACAGACACCATCTCCACCACCACCACCACCACCTCCACCACCACAGCCAGCTGCTGGTCCTGTTATCCGTCCAGCTAGGAACACCGGGAACACCAGCGGGCGTTCCACACGGACGCCACTGAGGGACGGGCCGGAGTCAGAGTGTGTCCCGTACTAAACGGCCCCCTAGCCTTGTTCTAAATCATTCATGTAGGACCCTATTGCTAGACGAGAAAGGAACGCGACGGCAGTGCCATGGAAGATGTTGGTTGATATGTTGTTGACATGTCGTCTGAAGTCACTCGGCCAGATTGTCATCGTCACGGTAACGTAGACTTGGCTCTCTGACAGGCTCACACACACACACACACACACACACACACACACACAGACAGACACACGCGCACACACACACACACACACACACGCTTATAGGCACACACACAGACACGCACACACGCACACACGCACACACACACACACATCCACACAGACTCCAGAGGAGTCCGTTCTACTGTAGCAGGAGATACCTTTGAGTCTCCTGGAGTCAGTCCGTCGATATGCACGGGCGCTGTGGACCAACTGGGTATAAAATGTGAACGTCACGGCAATCTGCCTCCCCTGCTTCCTCTGTCACACACATACACACACACACACACAGGAGCATCCCTCCATTCACCACCACACCCACCTGCACACCCATGTACACTACATCCGCACGCCTCCAGCTCATCAATAGTAATCCCCATACAGAGAGGAACCAGGAAACAGTTGTGAATCAATGTCAGGCAAACAGACTAGATTAGATCTGGGTGTGTTGGGCCGGGAGGTGGTGTGTATGTGTTTGAGTGTGTGTGTGTGTGTGTGTGTGTGTGTGTGTGTGTGTGTGTGTGTGTGTGTGTGTGTGTGTGTGTGTGTGTGTGTGTGTGTGTGTGTGTGGTGAGGTGAGGTGAGGTGAAGCGCAGGCTCCCAGGAGACCACCGACACACCGCATCCTCATAGGGACTGTGAAATGTGATTAGGTGTGTGTGTGTGTGTGTGTGTGTGTGTGTGTGTGTGGCAGGGGATGGGGGGGAGGGGGTAGAACTCACATGGGAGTCATGATGATCACATCAGGAGGAGAAGGACACTGTAACTTCTACAACTCTGACTTCATGATTTCTGTGCATGGTGTGTGTGTGTGTGTGTTTGGTTGTGTGTGTGCATGTGTATGTATGTGTGTGTGTGTGTGTGTGTGTGTGTGTGTGTGTGTGGGTGTCTTGCGGAGGATGAAATCCCCCCGAGACATTACCCGGCCCACCATGTAATGCGATACAAACCTCGGCGACCGTCACTCCATCAGCCCGACCTTGAGGTGGGACGTCCTCTCCTCCATCCCTCCTCTCCTTCTCTCCTTCCCTCAGACTTCATCCTTCTTTTATTCATCTACTTTCACCCCCAATCTCAGCGTTAAGCGTGGCATCATCTCTGACCCCCTATAGGCAGGCATGTGCACGACATGGGGGGGGGGGCAGGGGTGTGTGGGGTCCCACTGAGGGGGGGGCAGGCTCACAGGACGGGCGGCACTGTCACTTTGACGGATGAGTCTTCTCACGGGCCGCCCCGGCGATCAGGTCAGCGGCCCGGGAGATGGCAGAGCGGCCGTCGCAAAACGCTGATGCTGAACCCACTAACCGATGATGCGTCTCTGCATCAACGCCCCCCCCCCCCCCCCCCCCCCCCCCTCCCGAGCCCCCCGGCCCACACCGGATGAGGGGACCCCCGCCTCCCCTTAACAGAATACGGAAACCCGGGTTTATTTGGTGGAAGCGGCCCCTGTTTGTGAGGACGGGGGGGCACTCTAGATTGGGGAAATTTCATTGGCTGTCAAGGTCCATATCTTTCAAAGGCACACATGCACCCACAGAAGCCGACCCGTGCAGACACACAGCGACCTATACACAAAAACACACACACACACACACACACACACACACACGCTCCTCGCACATACACACACACAGGGCCGGCCCTGCGTTGGCATCCTCTTTCACAATAATGGTTTTCTCCCACTTCCCTGGCAGTGCGCTTTTATTTGTTCAGTGCAGAATTCTCCGGCTGTTAAACTGAGGAATTGACTGTGGAGCTTGTCTCACTTTTATCTCCGCCCCTGATTCATTTTCATCCCCGCTCTGAGAGGGGGGACCAACAGAGCTGGCCCCGGACCCATTACTTTGCCCCAGCACTCGGCAGTCAGCACACACACACACGCATACACACACACACACACACACACACACACACACACACACACACACAGACGCACACACACACACACACACACACACACACACAGAAAGCCACCAAAGACAGATCATCTTTTGTGGATAGAACCATTGTTTTTCCCAAAGACACCGCCACATTACAGTACTAAGAGAGATGATTGCCTGGGAATTTTATAGGCTATTACTGCAAGAGCTATGGCTCGCCGTGGTGGCCACAATTTAACCGCCAGCACCAACAGCCGCGCCACATCCATTCATCCCACACCACTTTAGCCCAGCTTCCACCAAAGCAGAGCTTTGATTACCCGAGGCACGACTAAACCCGGTTATTTCCCCTTTCTAACCTGACAGAATGCAGACAGTGTTGTCTTCCTCGATGACCTCATTTCCTTTCCCGAGACCCGACAATAAGTGAGTGGGTGCTGTGTCCAGTCCAGGGGACGGGTGGTGGTGGTGGCACTGGGAGCTCACCGGCCCCTCAATCATCTGGAGGAATAATTTGATTTGAAGAACATGCTTTTTATTGCTCTATTATTGCCGTTGTTGTTGTTGTCTTTGTAAAGAATAGAGCGAGAAAAACTCAAGAGCACAAGCAGGAGAGAATAGAAAATAATAGAACAGAGCAGAACAGAATTGAACAGAATAGACCCCAACAGAACAGAATAGAACAGAACAGAATATAATATAAAATAATAGAACAGAACAGAACAGAAAATAATTGAATAGAACAGAATATAATATAATATAATGGAACAGGAAAGACCAGAACAGAGCCGACAGTATGGCTTGTCTGGCTCCATTCCAACTACAGTGTTATAGAGGATAAACAGAAACTACAGAATAAGGATTTAACAGCGTTTTATTATTGATGTGCAGGTGTACTTTGTGCGCACGTTGAGCGGTATACTTACCGTTTCAGTATGGATTCCCCCCATCACTAAAGCCAACACCATCAACCTCCTGAAGGCCTGAGGACGGCTTCCAGGCGGCGTTGGGGGTGATGGGGACGCGGGCCGCAGTAAAATGCCCCAGCCATGTAAAGGCCCGGCCCACAGCAGTCTCGTAAAGATAAGACAAGTGTTTCTCCCTCTACTCTTTATTCACTATACCCCTAGGTTTACTTTTGTATGAACACGTTTGCAATTCCTTGGATGGATACCTTTTACGGCGGATGTCGCGGGAGAAATATAATCCGCTTGTATCTGATTGCTGCTGGCCGCCGGGCGCCACACGCCCTCGTCCCGGTTATATTAGGGGAACTAATGGTGCTGCTGCGAGACTGTTTGCCAAGCCCCATATATTTGAACATGGCGCCGGCAAATACAAGCCTTTAACATGGGTTTAAAGTTGCAGGGGTGGAAGTTTGTTGATGCTGTTGGATAAGTAAGTAGAGAGTGCTTGCTCACCATTGTAAGTGCTTGGCACCTGGTTCTAGGAACATCCTTACTGTACCAACAGCAATATGTTGTTTTGCTGTCTTCTGACAAATGTACTGTATTGTAAATCGCTTTGGATAAAAGTGTCTGCTAAATGCCCTAAATGTTAATGTAAATGAAGAGAGGAGCTTACAATTGCTTGTTTTGGTTCAACCGGGAGATAGTATGAGGTAGTAACCTTAGTTTTTCAGTTAATTGAACAAACATGGAGAATCCATCCTGTGGAGTCAATTTACAAAGCGTCTGTGTTTTGCGTTTTTCTGTGATATCTGTTGAACTACAGATTGAAGAAAAAGAGGTTTAAGTGTTGAGATGAGACCGGTCTGCCCTCTTCAGGCCTTGAGGGTACATGAGGAACAGTGAAGTGAAATCAAATCCTTATCAGCAATCCGTGTTGAGAGGATTCCTCTAAGCGTAAAATAACACACTTCACATATAAAAAGGAAATCCAATGGAGATATAAGCATTCAATAGAAGACTCTCTGCGGGGTGGGTTATATTTGGGGGCCAAGGGAGAGGGGTAGGGAGGCCCTCAAGGCAGATATTCTGGAGTAAACTCACCAGGTAACTTATTTGCAATTAGATTTATTTGATTTGGCCCGTCTCTTCCCACTGGATCCTAGGAGCCGTCGGAGCCAATTACTGCCTTACTAACAGACAGGATGGAGATGGGATCATACACTTGTGGTTACGTGTGGGGGTGCATTTGAGTCTATGTGTGTCTGTTTATTTGATTGTGTGTGTGTGTGTGTGTGTGTGTGTGTGTGTGTGCGCACGTGACAACATGACAATCTCGCCACAGTTTGGGGCAGCTTCCATCCAGCCAGCCCAGTCCACTGGGGACCTCTCTGGGAAATGACACCCCCCACCCCCCTCTTTCTATCACTCCATCTTCCCTGAGCCCACACACACACACACAAACAGTTGCACACACACACACACACACACACACACAATTCAACTGACACAGTTACGTCATAGTCAATCATCAGTTTGAAGTTCCATTCAATTTGTTAGCCTCCTTTATCCAGAACTTTCATCAGAGCTCCACCAGCGTTCTACCTGTTCATCTGCTCAGTCTCCTGGCCTCTGACGACCTCAGAAGGTAAATGAAGCAGACACAGGCCTTAAGCCCTGCAGAGCGCCTCTCTGACTGCTTTTAAACAGGCGGCTCACGCCAGCCAATGAACAGCGCGGCGCGTCCCGCCTCCACTCTGTCCTGATTGGATACATCGAGTGACGACGCTTGTTGTGAATAAGAGCTGTTCAATCGGTTGACAAAACGGAACATTGTCGCTATATTATATTTACTATGTTTATGTGTATTTCAGGGTTTCTCAACCGTGGGATCACGACCCCAGCATTTGGTTTTATGGTTACAATTTGGTTTTGGGATAAGGTTATTTTGTTTGCTACACCATTTCCAGGATGTTTGTCCCATATCCTGTCAGCTTCATCCAATCTCTTCCAAACTAGCAGCACAGCTTTGGCCCAATTCAGGTAGGGCAGGGGGAAGTTCAGAGACAGAGGAGGACGAAACATTTTGGGGTAAGAAAAAGCAGTAAGGGTCCCCTCTCTTCTCTTGTTTTGGGGACATTTCTGTCATGGTTCTCCATATCAGGTTTCAGGTTAATCCACTCTCTTCCAAATTTGTAACCCAGCTTTAGCACACATTAATTCAGACAAAGTTTGGAGAGGATTAGAAAAAATACATTTTATTTTATTGGTAAAATAAAAAAATAAAACAGGGGGTTCCCAGTCCCAGATAGGGCTCTGTTGTGTGTGTTGGGATGTAAAAGATGAAACTGTAAGACCTAAGGATGGGGTGCAGATCAAGAATGGTGGCCTTCGTCTTTGTTTTGAGATTAACTCAAACCACAGAAATTCCTGTTTATAAGCACGCTGAGGTACAGTGAACTTGAATCTTTTACCCATTATGGATAAGAAACAAATCCCCCATTGCTTGTTAAGGGTTTAGTCTGACAACAAATCTAAAACCAGCGTTGTTCTGGATTGTACAAAGACAGGTAGCTAAGTCAGAGGGCAGCCTGGCAGGTCACTCATGCAGGCCAATGAAGTCTGGGGCGTTAAGAACTGAGTCTTCAATTGCTCTCCTACTCTGAGCTGCATTTCCCTTGAGGAGTGTTTGGCTTGTCTTCTGCTGGATCCACTCTCTCCACCTAAACAATATCTGGTAACATCTATCCTCAACTGCCCTCCGCCCCGCAGGCCAGGGAGTAAATCACGTGAGAGTTCTTCACGTCGGGCGGCGAGGTCTGCTCATCCAATCAGGTGTGAGGGCTTAAGGGATCGCAGGTCTTACTGAGTACAGAGGACTGGCAATCTGGAAGCCATTGAGGTGATGGAAAAGGTGGAGGTTGCTCCGAATCACCACCACCCACTCCACCCTGTGGAAGAGACATCGTTCAGATGGAGCTTGACTTTGTCAGAGCTCATGAAATATATATCTTTTGGGATTTACTAAGAATGTGAGCCAAAGACCACATTGACATCCTGGTTGTGTACATACCTGTAATGGGTCACAATCTAAAACGAAGACCATCCAAACATCTTTGCCGGAGAAAGCAACGCATGTGATAATAAATCACAGCCGTAGTTTCATGGTTGTGTTGGTCTGCAGAGTGCATTGGCTCTCAGGCTCAGGACTGGACCTGCTTGTTTCTGTGTGCGCCATGGGTTTAATATTTCATCTCCTGATACGGTGTGGCACTCAGGGAATTAGAACAGTAAACAGCATGTGGCTTTGGATACATCCTCTAGTAATAAAAAACAATATTGCATGATAATTATGCAGGATTTTTAACAATATGCTCACACACATTTGTTTTTCTTCCCGGGAATGAAAACTGTTGGGCGATTGCAATTTTTTTTCCCCTTTTTTATTAGCTCTCTGAGAAACACAGTGTCAGGACCGGCGCCATCAGACCTAAAGCAGGAGCCCGCCTTTATAGCCAGGCCGTTCAGCAATAAAAAAATTAATGAATACATAATGCGAGCTGCATATTAATGTAATGTACAACATGGGACCGGATGCATCCTGTGTCTTCTGACACAGGATGTTATGTTTTATTTCCAATGAATCACCTTAAAGCCGGGAATGTGTTACAGTATGCTTGATGCTTATCTGTGCTATAATAGCTACAGGCAATAATAAAACGATTTTGCCACCAACAATAAGTGGTGGCACAAAAAGAGATAAACACACAACTTCAGATGTCCTGCATTGATTCTTGGGGCGTCGGCTCAGCACACCCCAGTAAATCTGACTTTGGGACGTGACACCTAAAGTTCTTCCTATTAACCGCTGAATCCCGCGAGGCTGACCAGATGCTCTCCAGGAGATAGAAGAGGGTTCAGATCAATACATCGGTGTGTTCCCTTAATCGTCCCAGCAGAGGTTCACACTGTGGAGGGTTGAGACTAGGGAGGGGATCGCTCACGGACTGATAAGCAAACAGCTGCCGGTTCCCCTCGAGGCCTCAGAGCTCTGGGACCAATGAGGGGAGGGGGGGGGGGGGGGGGGGGGGGGCTCGTAGGGGCTGGAACCTCATTTGATTGAGAACCAAACTGAAGGGATTCTCTTATTGCCGTCTGAGCGGCGGAACGTTCCTCCCTCGGTGGCGACGGCGCTTGTTTCCAGCAGGCCTCGTGTCCCTTCGTACTTGTAAGAGAGAAAATGCATGAACACGTGTAGCCTCACCCAGCAACGGCGGGTGGCAGGTCAGCGCTCCGTGCTGTCAGAATGAGCCATGGGGGGCCGAGGGAATCGTCTGTCCGCTGAGACGCGTCACAGGGGGCCGTAAATCCACCTGGGCCGTTTCCCTCCAAACAAAACTGCTAGATTTCCCATGAGGGTGTCCCCCAAGACTCCCCCCACCCCCCCCCCCCACACACACACACACACACACTGACACAAAAACACAAACACACACACTGACACACATACTCTCACACTCACACACACACACACACACACACACCATGCCATCAGACTAAGAGCAGCGTCCTCATGGACATGCTTTACGGACGTCCCTTCTGGATATAACTTTTCAAACGCCATTTTAAAAACTGTGGAAATAAAATCCAAGTCCGACGGGTGTGTGGTGCGGCCGTGCGGAGAGTGGGTGGAAGAGATCGAGACAAGGTTATTGTAAACGGAGGATTGTGAAATAGCGATAAATCGACATGCCTGACATGTCCCTCCATCTGTTGAAGGCCCAAAGCTTCTTTGAGTCATTTATTTCATGGACAAACTGTTCAGATGTTATTTTTCTTTCTTTGTCTCCTGGTTCGATCATCGGGGGGGGAGGGGGCAGTGTGAGACATTTCTCACACCGGCTTTTACGATCTGTCACTCAAAAAAGATGGACGGTTGCTATGGACACAAGGACATAGACATGGCATTGAGATAGAAATATTTACATACTATAAATCTATATTTACAGCACAAGATTGATGATGGAAGTGTTGATTGAGTGGATTCCCGCTCTTAAAATCGCAAAGGTTAAGGTGTGATGATTCTACGATCTATCAACTGTAATTGATGTAGGAACATGGAATAATTAGAATTATATAATTTAGTTGGAATTCAATTCATACCAACATGATAATCAATAATCGATTTAGGGCAATGTACATAATCATTTAAAACTTAAATATAGCCCATATATATATATATATTTGACAGTAGACGTTTATAAATTCATAGTATATGTGTTTGCGTGTGTGTACAGGTTTGTGTGTGTGCGTGTGTGTGCATGTGTACGTGTGTTTGTTTGTGTGCATGCGTGTATGTTTGTGTGTGCGCGTGTATGTGTACAATGCTGTGCGTGTGTGTGTGCATGTGAGTGAGTATGTTTGTGTTTGCTCGAGTGCATGTGTGCGTGCACTTGCGTGTAAGTCTGCATGCACGTGTGTGTTTTCGCATGTGTTTTGTGTGTGTGTGTGTGTGTGTGTGTGTGTGTGTGTGTGTGTGTGTGTGTGTGTGTGTGTGTGTGTGTTCGTATCCAGGTCTGTGCAGAAGGAGCTGACGTGGACCACCAGTGTAGGACGTGACCCTGGTTATTTATCTCTCCTGATGAAATCCTCAGAGGTTGACGTCTCCATAAATAACCACCGTAATTATTGTGGTGTGTAATCAAACCCGGGCAGATGCAGGCCTTCAGGTACAAACGACACTGATGGTCCCCCCGGGTACAACGTCCTCAAAAAGAAAACCTTTTGCATCGCCTGGCCATCTCTTTGTGCGTCCAGGAGAATATATCGACGTGGCTGTTGGTTCCTTTGTGTCACCGGACACGCGCTGTCCTGTTCTTAATGTAACCACAGGGCCATTACGCTCGCGCGGCGTAATTCAACTGAGGTATTCTCCTGCATCGACAAGCTCTCCCGAGCCACGAGGGAAGCACATTATCAGAGCCCCGCTAACACAATCACAGCTAATCAGCAGACCTGCTCATACACACTCTGATCTCATTTACTGTCATGAATGGATCATCATGGAGCAGGAGCTGTTTGTTAACACCAGAGACCGGGGAAAAATCGAGTTCTGCCGAACAACAGGAAATCGGAAACTGCTGAGGAACAGAACAGATCCCCTTGTACTTGTCCACAGATCGAGGAAAATCGTATTTATTTGAATGATGTCAGGCGTTGTTGCTATGGTGACCCGGAAACGTTATATTTTTTACGGTTGGCCTAATACCATCAAGGATTGCCGGAGAATTAACGATGATCGCCTTCAATACTACAGATGTTAGATTGTTCCTTATAATTAACTTATTGAATTTTTCTGCACAATTTGCCGTGAATTCTTCGGACTGTGATGCGCTTTGTCAGCACAATTTACTGCCCCGGTAGAGCCGCTGAGAGGACGATCCATAAAGTCTGCACCCCTCACACTCTCCTCGGTGGTGGGGGTTAGAAACGGTGTCACAGATAGATACATCACAAAACAGGGGGGCTGGAGAGAAAGAAGAGACCCAGTAATCAATAAACATATTAGGGTCCGTCGTTAACAGAAAAGTCATCAGCGCAATCTTCAACGGCTCCATGGAGTGATGATGAGCCGGTTTGTTCTTACTTTAGTCTCTCTCTCTCTCTCTCTCTCTCTCTCTCTCTCTCGCCCTCTCTCTCTCTCTGAAGCTAAACATGTAAACCTGCATTAGATACCCCGGGTTGTAAAGGCACGTACGGTAACACCAATCCCCACTAATAAAAGAAGAACTGAATTTTCCGACAGATTAAATTTAACTATGGCCTATCCCGGGCTTTTGAGTGGTCCTTAAGAAGAAAATGAGATTGGGTGGTGGGAGAGGAGGGGGAGGAGGGGGAGGAGGGGGAGGAGGAGGAGTGGGAGGAGGGGTAGGGGGCAGCAGGAGGATGGTGAGTAATGACACATAAACATTTACTATTTAGTGTTTCCTTCAGCCCTGGCCGTGGCATTCATAACACCCTCCTTATTGAGTTATCATAAAGTGAGCTGTGGGTTCCTCTTTTTCTCTCTCTCTCTCTCTCTCTCTCTCTCTCTCTCTCTCTCTCTCTCGCTTTCACTCTCTCTCTCTCTCTCTCTCTCTATCTGTCTCTCTCTCTCTCAAGCTCGATTGACCGTAGCGGCACTGATCAGACCACGCCCCCCCTGCCCCCCAGTGGTGGTGACCGTGGCCATGTCTGTGGGTCAGTGAACGTGGGAATCGGCAACACTTAACCTTTCATCTCATCACCAGGCCTCGCGAGATGTTCTCCACCGTGGTGGACTTTTTTAGGATGTTTTATTGAGTCACGCCAGAGGAGAAGTTCATCTGCAGAGGTGTGGGCCTCTCTTTCTTTTATGACCGCCCACGATTGATATATGAACAGTTGACCTCATATTTTGAGGTCAATTGTTATTTTGTCGCTCTCGCACATTTCCAAATGCAGAAGGGAATACTGTTGAATGCATTGAATTCAAATGATTATGACCTCTGTGATGGAATACATCTGCCTTGGATAGGTAACATAGGAATACACAATTCTGTGATTAGCAAATCTGTTGGACAAATTGCGTTGTGTGCAGAATTGATTAAACCGCGTCTAAATGATTTAGCAAACGATCATTTTAACAAGAGCCAAAGACAAACAGGATTTGAACAGGCTGCAGCACATATCAAAAAACACCCACTTGTTGGAGAGCAGCTGCTATGAATGGCTCTGCGGTAAACCACCATCATTAATGTATAATCCTACATTTAAATACAATTCTCGTCTCTTAATCTGTGGTCAAACCCTGATCCTCTTTGCTGCAGCGGCCCCCCAGTGTGAGTGTAGCCCCTGTAACCGGTGCTCAGTTTAGACCCGCAAATTGAAGTGTAGTTGATGAGGCATTGCTTCCATTCCCTGGACTTCTCTATGGGACAATACCAGCGTCGGAGGCGGTGGGCACCTGTCTGTCCTCACATGCTCTGCTCCATTCAGCGATCATCAGTCCATATTGAAGACATCACACGGGCATCTCTCAGCGGTGCCATTAAAAGGCCTTCCAGAAATCATCATTATTTTTCCACTCGGCCGACCTGGTGGAGGCAGGCAGAGCCCTGCCAACATCGCTATGGATGGAGGGGCGAACACCTGCAGCAATGGCGCAGCTCAGAGGGTGGCCGGTGTGTGTGTGTGTGTGTGTGTGTGTGTGTGTGTGTGTGTATGTGTGTGTGTGTGTGTGTGTGTGTGTGCGTGTGTGTCTGGGGGGGGGGGAGGGACGTGCAGATCCAATCAGGCTATCGGCCCGAGAGCAGAGCCAGGGCGCAGGTGTCCCCGGGAACACTTGACCCTGATTGGCAGGTGGCACGGGTGGACCATTAGCATGGCTCTCAGAGGTCTGACCGGTGGTGTGCGACCCGGCACGGAACACAGCTCGTCGACAAGAGGCGGTTGGCATGACAACCTTGCCGTTGTTCCTAATGTCCCGAACATTAACAAAAAATAAAACCTTGCCTCGCCTCACTGAGGAGTTGAGTGGGGTTCTGTGGGTGGTGGGAGTCTGTATCTGTCTCTGTCTCTCTCATTCTGTCGCTGTCTCTCTAATTCCCTCTCTGTCTCTGTCTCTCTCTCTCTCTCTCTCTCTCAGAGGCGGTTGGCATAACAGTTGGCACCAGGTTTTAAGATGATTTGTTGTGCAGTACACTTCTCTGTTTCTTGTGTCTGTGCCTGTTTCTGCAAACGTGCCAACTGTCTTTAAAGGGATCCTCTTTCATTGGCCATGTGGCGGTCAGCATTCTCTCCCTGACTGAAGGGAAACGTAAGTCCCGAGTGTGGCTGGAGATGTGTCTGGTAAGTGCAGCTGGACTGGCAGCACACCAGGGCGTCCTAACAGGATTATCTCCAGAGCTCACCTTCTTCCCGCTGCGCTCCTAATGGCCTGCGATCACACACAGAAAAGGTATTCTGCAGAAAATCATCGCGGGTTGACTGAAGCAGAGGACAACGTAACCGTGCAGAGACAGATGGGGAGGTAGAGAATGGCTGTTGTTGTATGGGTTCCAGTGATGTAATTACAACTTATCCGATCAGATTCCTGGTGGAGCCAATGGACACCTGCGGCGGCCATTGTCCACTGTTCCCCTCGGTCAGTCTCATCTCATGGTCTGTGGAGATTTTTAATGGGCAACAGAAGGCATTTAGAAAAGCCCAAATAGGTCAGATGAGCAGACAACAAGTTATGAACATGTTGTAAAAGTGGAAGTGGGAACGTGGGAGCGTTGGCTTCAGGCTAGCGGCGCCATTTTGTTGGAAACAGTTAGGTTCCAGCCCCAGGCCCTGCGGTACACATGCTTTGTGTGATTGTACGAGATAGTTTCAACAGGAGGTAAATGGGGTCAACACTTCATATCGCCTCTCCATTAACCTTCCATGGGAAAATACCCCTGTTCATATCGCCAAGAAACGTTATTATACTCCACAATCATCGATTGGTTAGATCGAAGATATATTACCATTACTATATTACTAAACTGTCACAATGCTGATTAAAGTACCTTTCAATTGGCTATTGATAGTTTATGTGTTTATTCCTACACAATAAATAGCTTGAGTAACCTGATTATTTGTTTGCCATCCTGTTTTATAAAGTTGTGTTTATTATTAAACCGATTATAATAAAATTCAATATCCCCGTGGATGTGTGACGCTATATTTTCCACTAGGGGGTGCTAGAGTGGAATACAAGACAGTAGTCCAGTTCTGAACACGAGTTCTGTTTCTGAAAGTGATGCAAGTTGCAATGCTTGTTTTAGATAATAATAATAATAATAAGGAACTGATGGACCTACTATATACCATAATAATTATACCGGTCGTTATAAAGGCACTCATTAGAGTCTTTCATTGTGCGCATTTATAAAGCCCTTACCTTGCAGCAGTCACATCCAGTAGTACTCTGTGACCCCTTCAAAGCCTCAACCGTAATGAGCAAAGTAATGAGGTTGCCTATGGACATAATTGCGCGTGGTTTAGGATGATGCATGCGTTAATGAATGAGCCGGTCACGGTTCAAGGGCAGTATTTGCTTTCTAAGCACAACTGGAATTAAAATTGACTCAGAGAAAAAAACGCAACAAACTAAATTATGAATAGCGGTGAGAGGATGATTTATGACGACGTGGGGAACATCACCTGAGGATTGGCCTTACTGTATTTACCAGTGCGCTGTTTGTCAGTAAAAGTCATCGGGTCAGATAATTGGTTAGAAAAGAGACAGATGGCGGGAGCGTTTACTGCTGATTACATGGAGGTCATAAAGTGGGTTTCTGGAGCAGGATTTTTGCGCCAAGCCAATAAAAACTGACAGAGCCTGAATCACCAAACGGTGGCTCCTGCCCGCCCCAGGTAGGATGGCAGCAGAGAAAGAGAGAGGTTTAAAATCGCTGGTGGACCGCATGCCTTACCGTAAAGACTGTAATATATAAAGGAATAAATACATTCCTTTTTACGGACGCTTTTATCCGTAGCATGGACTGTGCGTGCATTCTTAGCACGGAAGGCTCTATTGGGAATCAAACCCTCTACTCCTGACTCCAGTGTTAATGCTCCTCAACTAGAGCAGAAAGCAGCGTCTACTGTTCGCTTGTCCGGCTTGGTAACAATGGGTCGTGTGGGTTTGGAGACTGGAGTCTCACAGGCCTCTCCGTGACTCCTTCAGATCCATCGAGTCGGCATGTTGTGAACGGGGAGCGGCTGTCACTCACAGAGAGGAAATGTTCCGTTCCCCGGGCCCCTGGGTGAGACGGGTCAGCACAATGTGCACAAAGCAGTAAATAAAAATAGTATCTGCTGATGCAGAGCCATGCGCACTGCTGTGAAACGACACGTGGATGTGAAAGAGGAGGCAATGTACTTCCACCACTGCTGCTGACTCGCTGGACTATGCAAAAAGAATTATCCCGGCAAACGGTTTATTAAATCCGCGGTGATTTACGAGCACATCCTGAGAAGTAGGGAACTGGAACCCAAAATACATTGTTCTGCAATGGCTGCAGAACAATCACTGTATTTTGGGTTCCAGTTTGTGTACCATTTGTTTCACGTGTGTACACAGAAAGCGTCTGAACAAATGAACACGCACTTTGTTGGGTGCAAAAGGTATTGATGCATGGCATTTCACGCATGATCCCTCTACTTCCACTTCCCCCGCGACGTCTCCGTGGTGTCAGTGCGTTCTGGCGAGGCGAGGCGTGCCGTACGTCCAGATTAGCCTGGCGCCGCGGCGTGTTTGAATACAGGCTGCGGCTTGTTTACTGAACACGCAGACAAATTTGTCTACCAACTGCAGGCGACAGGCAATCCATACTCCAATTACAGGTGGATTCCTGCTCTCGCGGAGACCATCCGTCAGCATCGAGGAGCGCCGTTTGCCATCGTAGGCTACTGGTCCTGGCAGAGAGGCGTTCAGGAAAACCTATGAAAGCGAATCGTCTTAACAAGCAGTGTGTATATAATTGCAATTAACTAATTGTACTTTGAGCTGGATGTGATGTAATGATGTGATGATTTGACTAATATTATCCTTTAATAACTCCTCATTATGTTATTATATTAATTATATGCATATTATTTAGGCTTCATTATGAAACATTAACTGAACCAATGTCATGATCCCAGGGGACCACAGGTCCATCGTGTTGAACGGCGTCCGGACGTCGTCACGTCTATCATCAACAAGCACCTGGACATCTTGTCCAGGTGCGTGTGTGTCTCTCTCCGCAGCTTGGCTAGCCCTCTCATGAGGACATGGATCTCCATGACGATGCGAAGATGAGCAGACGTCCAACCGCAAGTGTCTCCACTCAGTCCTGGAGGCCTTCCCGCACCCACCTGGTTCCTCCTGCACTCTCTGCCGGCTCTCTGTCGCTTACCCTCCTGACCCCAGGGTAAAGTGAGCAGGATCACCTGCCTGTTGCCTCCAGCCTGGCCTCGCTCTCTGGCGGCAAGGGTATAAAGTAGCCCGCATTACCATAATCAAGTCCCTCGGCTTCTCCTGATGCTATTAGTCCCCATGCACACACACACACACACTCACACACACACATGCTAATGCTCTCTGAACCCTGCCCATGTACTCCGCCGCCATTATTAAAACCTCCTCCTACTCAGCTGGGTGGAGTGGATTCTAATGGGGACAGACTCTGATCGCTTGGTTGTATTGCCAACACAAACACACACACACACACACATACACACACACATGCATGCACACAAGTGCGCACACACGCACACACATACACATGCACCCACACATATGCACTCACACATGCACACACAAACCTATATATGCACACACACACACACACACGCATGCATGCACCCACGGGCGCCCACACACATGCATCTGCACTCACACATGCACTCATGAATACATGAATTTACGCACACAAACGCATGCACATAGACACACACACACACACACACACACATATACATATACTGTAAATGCAGACACACATAGACACACACATATATATGTGCACATCCACAGGCTACCATGCTACAGCATACTGTGGACAGAGGGGTCCAAGGATGGGTCTCCAGCTATGGAGGTCAAAGGGCCCGTGATGTCGTTATGTATGATAATCAAGTGGCCCTGGGCTCTTTTCGCCTCCTCCTGGGCTTCAGGGGAAGTCGCTGCCCTCCGCCCACAGAGTAATGAGCAAACAAGTGCTAATACCCATTAGCGCCCCCTTCTCCAGGCTAATGTTTGCCTAGTCTATAAAAAGTACTCTGTAAGGCGTTGATGAGGGGAGTAATAGAATATTATGTTCACGCTTGTAATTAGTGTATTGTGTGGCTCTTGGCTGTGTCTTACTAAATCATACAAGTCTCATGACCTCAATATGAAATTCAAATACATTTTTGAACATCAGTATATTGCCTGTTCCTCTCGCATTCACAGACTCTATCTCCAAGCAAGGTTTTGGAAGCTGATGGGATTTTCAGTCAGCCTATTAAATATTTTTGTGCTTCAGGATCACTATTCCTTCATATTTATGCTTTTTTATTTTTCTTGCAAGCACGGAGGTACTAAATAATATATGCTTATTTAATGCCCTGTGAATATTCTTAAAATCAGGTCAAGCTAAAATTAGTTGAATTGAAATTCAAATGAGGTTCAGTCGATAGTGGAGAGAGAAGGATAGAGAGACTGCTAGAGCGAGAGAGTCGGAGAAAGAGAGAGAGACAGAGGGACAGATAGAGAGAGAGAGCGCATTGTAGCTCAGTATCCATCCATTTCCTGCTTGCTCAGACCCTCTCACATGCTGACTGGGCAGCAGCGTGTGTGTAGCACTGTGATTGGACCAGAGCCCTGTCATTCAAAATAAACAAATCCCCTCTCACTTCCCCTCTCCTCCTTCCGCGATGCGTCGGCGTGGAAGGAAGCAGGGAGGGGAGGGAGGGAGGGGAACGGCTCTGTGGAGAGTGAGTCGCTAAAGCTCCCTCAGCCTCTCACCACCTGTCCTTGACTCGCTCTCAACAAGGAGCTCTCCGTTCCTTAAGCACTCTCTCTCTCTCTTGTTCTTTCTCTCTGTCTCTCCCCCGCGCTCTCTCTCTCTCTCTCTCTCTCTCTCTCTGTCTATGCTAGCATCCGAGCGCTCATTTCTCTCTCTCACATTCGCTCTCTCTCTCTCTCCCCCTCTGGCAGTTCACGCTTCGCCCGCGGTCCGCTTCGGCGAGGAGCAGCAGCGGCGGCGGAGGCAGGAGAGGGAAGTGGAGGAGAAAGGCGGAAGGAGAAAGAAGGAGGAAGGAGGAGAAGGGAGGAAGGACAGAGCCCGAGGGAGGCAGTGGTTTGTCCTGGGCTCCGATGGCAGGAAGTGGTGCCTCCTCCGACCGGGACTAGGGGATGCTGAGCGGGGGGAGGGAGGGCCTCTTCGAGCTGGGACAGCAGCTCCAGCAGCAGGGGGAGAACCAGGCCGCCCTGCACTGCTTCCTCAGCTGCCTGCTGGGACTGAGCCACGTGCAGAGCTTCACCTCCCTGCCCAACTGTCTGCACCAGGTGAGCCAGACAGGCTGACCGCCCGGGGGGGGGGGGGGGGAGGGGGGAGCACACACACACACACACACACTCTCTAACACACACACACACACTCTATCACACACACACACACACTCTCTAACACACACACACACACACACACACACACACACACACACACACACACTCTATCACACACACACACACACACACTCTCTCTTACACACAGACATACACACACACACACACACACACTCTCTAACACACACACACACGCACACAAACACACTCATTGTCGCAAGCACACTCCCTCGCATGCACACACACACACACACTCATGGACACAAGCAAAGTCACAAGCGCATACACACGCCCATGGACACAAGCACACTACCATGCACACATGCACATACACACACACACGCACACATACACACACGCACTCACACACTCACATTGACACAAGCACACTCCCATGCACACAAGCTCCCACCACACAAGTATTTTGCAAGCATGTACAAACACCCATGTACAAACGCTGGAATGCATAAACACACTCAATGCTACGTGCAAACACACGTTCTGTTAACTCGAACTATTTACACACACACTCTCTCCCTCTCTCTCTCTCTCTCTCTCTCTCTCTCTCTCTCTCAGGTGAAAATACTCAAAAACACACACATACTCAAACATTGTCTCACCTGTCTGTCTAACCATACAGATGCATTTGAGTTGCAAGCGTTAGCACCCTAAGAAGGAGCCTAGGAGTTAGGAGCCTAGGAGTTAGGAGCCTAGGAGTCAGTACACACAGAGGACAGAGCTCTTCTCAACATCTGTAGGTCCAATGTCAAAACCAGTGACACAATCCATCATGGCTGCCACCTCAATGCGTCACGATTGGCTGTACTGGAAATACAAAAAGATCTTTCAATAGAAGCATGTTTCAAAACAGACCAAGGATACATGATTAATTAATTAATTAATTAATCATGATCATCACTTGAAGTATGAATGATAGCTTTGTCTCTGTTTACAGCAAGGTTATATTCTCCATGCATCACCATCGTAGCTACCTTAATACAATACAACTTGGTTTAAACACCTATGGTACCCTGCGTTATGTCATGGGCATTAAGTGTCGGTACTGTGACGTAACCTACTCCAATGATGCAGATGGTAATCAGATGTGTATTGAGAAAATCACCCAAATGTCTCATATGTCAGTGCACTGTACGGTTATGTCAGTGTAACGCGACTCGTTGCATGGAGAGCTGGAGGTTGACTGCACAAGTGGCACACAATAACTGACAAGGGCCATTACATGCATGTAAACAACAACAAAGGACTCTGGGAGATGAATTATTCAGCGTCCACTACTCCTGTCTGATATTGGATTCTCTATGATTTACAGATCGCGGAACTCTTCATCAGTGAGAAGAACTGTATCCTTAAATCAACCCCGTAACAACGCAATGGCTTTAGGACAGGCATCTAGAAGTCGTAGGTTCTCCTGGCCCCAGCGGTGTGCATGACGAGGGCCAGATAAGGGCAAGATGGCGGTCAAATGAGGATCGTCTTCCCGTAAAGGTCACACTAGCAGGGCATAGCAGCACATGGAAGCGCAGTAAATTCTGCTACAAAGCAGGCAGGACCACTGAGGCCCATAGAAATCTGTGGAAACACTGAGGGTGGCTGTGGGTTGGTGGGGGGGGTGAGGTGATGTAAAGGGGTCTCCGCACAGGAGTCCATAATCACAACATTTGTCCCTGAGTGCCTCTGCTTGTGTTTTTTTGTGGGCAGCTCGGGGGGGCTGTGTGTCGGCCTCTTAAGAGGATTTGTAGCCCCTTATCTGCTGCACAACAGAGTGTGGGAAGCACTAATTAACCTGTGTCTGCACTCCCGGAGCCGCTCGCTGCCAGGACGCCTCCACCACACTACAGCGCTCATAAAGATAATAGAGAAGTGTCACGTTTCTAGATATACAGCCTCGCCCTCAGGCTCTCTCCATCTCCCTCTTTCTCTCTCTCTCGCTCTTTCTCTCGCTCTCGCTCTCTCTCTTTCTCTCTGTCCCTCTCTCTTTCTCTCTCGCTCCCACTCTCTCTCTCTCCCTCACATTTCTATCTCTCTCTCCCTCACCCTTTATCTCTTCTCTCGCTCTTCCTCTATCTCCTCTCTCTCTCTCTCTCTCTCTCTCTCTCTCTCTCTCTCTCTCTCCCTCTATCTCCTCTCTCTCTCCCTCCCTCTCTCTCTCTGTCTCTCTCTACCTCGTTCTCCCTTTTCTCTCATATTGAAGAGACACTTCAACCGTTGACCTGCCTTTGCCTGCTCAGGTAATCTACCTCAGCAGATGGTTCCTCTTGATGACGCATCTCCCCAACATGTCTGGGCTTTAACCATCCACGAGTCTGCAGAGAGCCTCCAGCGAGCCCTCCTGGGGTGTAGAGGTCTCCCCGGCCTATAGGGAGCGTTTGAAGGACCAATGACTGACGATCGGTATCGCCGTCATGTGCAAATGCGGCGTAGTTCCGTAGTTCCAACTGTGATTTACTTTTGGAGAAGTATGCCACATGCACGTTTATGTTGTGTTTGACATAATAGTGTATACACTGTGGCAATATAATACTGCAGTATAGTATAGTACACGTTTTGTAAACCTAGCCAGAAAAGAGTCATGAGAGAGTCATACCAGCATTGTGTGTATAGTGAGTCAGAAACGAGTCATGTCTAGTTATAGTTAGCCAGATACTAGTCATGTCTATCAGTATTGTCTGCACAAATCCAACATGTTTACTAGTTGAGGTTTGCTAAGGAAAGCGTCTTTCAGATCAGCAGTGTGGTGTGGTGTGGTTCAGTGTGGTGTGGTTTGGTGTGGTTTAGTGTGGTTTGGTGTGGTTCGGTGTGGTGGGGTTTGGTTTGGTTTAGTGTGGTTTGGTGTGGTTTTGTTTGGTGTGGTGTGGTGCGGCTCATATGAGAGCACTGAAGGGGAGGAGGTCTTAAACGGCCCTTGAGAGGTTGAGGCGATAGGGCCGCTGAGTCATACCAGAGAGGACCTCTTGAGCTTCACGTGAATTTCACCATGGCCGTCCAATGCACTGAAGGAAACCTTTACATGTCGCCAATGTCCCACACAACGTCCCAACCAAACCAGTACAGGTTTGCAGGTTGTTTTCATACTGGTTAACACATTGTAATGACATGTGCTTTTACTTGATCCAGGTTCTCCTCTTTAGTCCTGTCCTAGTCAGGGCAGCTTTGGCAAATACATTAAGTTCTGCTATCAGAACATGGTCGCATCTAAAGGTCACCTCTGAGTGGCGCCCGCAGGAGCATTCAAGGGTTGCTTGACGAGCAATTCATGGGTAGGACGTTGATCTCCTTTCCATGATATCCCAAGTCAAAGGTAAACACGCTGAGCCATTCATCACATATCATCAGTGAATAAACACCACCTTTAACATGTTTATACACGCTTGTGTAGGGGGTTAGTTGATATGGTTGAAATGGATATCATCTGAAAAAACCTTGGATCCCCTTGGTGGGGAGGCAGGGGGGGTGGGGGGGGCTATACTTCAGATGGTTATTTCCGTCTGGGTCCTTGGTGGAATTGTGTCACACGTGCACCCAGAGGTGCCCTTGGAGGTGCCTGATTTAATGGACACTTTTGGAGCTCGGCCCAATTACCGGCCGTCTAGAAGACACAAGCCTGGAGGTGGAGGCGTAGGGAGAGGGGAATGTGTGTGTGTGTGTGTGTGTGTGTGTGTGTGTGTGTGTGTGTGTGTGTGTGTGTGTGTGTGTAAATGTTTGTGTGTGTGTGTGTGTGTGTGTGTGTATGTGTGTGTATGTATATGTCTGTTTGTGTGTGTTTGTGTGTGTGTGTGTGTGTGTGTGTGTGTATCTGCATGCGTGTGTGTGTGTGTGTGTGTGTGTGTGTGTGCATGCTTGCGTGCAAGTGCATGTGCGTGCGAGTGTGCGTGAGAGGGAAGCGTGAGATTTCCCTTGCTGGGTCGGGCTGTTGTGTTGTTGCCGTCCAGGCGAGGGCTATAAATATGCCGGTGACCTGCAGGGTAGTGCTGCGACCTCTGGTGACACCGGCTCCTCTAATCCCCCGCCCTCCCAGATGGCCCACTTGTTACTGATCTGACACCCACTGTGGCTGCCAGGTAGCCCACCCAACCTCTGCCCCCACACACACTCACTCTGGTCTTGAAAGCAGGATGTAATGTGTTGTGTTTGGACGTGTCAACGTTTTTCTGCTCTCTGTGATGAATACAGGATCACTAGTTCACTCAGTTGTGTTTTGTTCTTCTTGCCCAGCGTATCAGCAGAGAGTGCTGTAGCGTGTCTTGTTGCTCAGGAGTGGGAAGCTTATGAATATTAAGCATGGGAGCAGAATGAAGGAGTGGGATGCATGAGGCCCGCTGGCGTAGATGTTTACCTAGCCCAGCAGGTCAAAGGGGACTCACGCTCTCACTAACACCCTGGAGGTGGAGCGTGTAGGACTGAGCCAGGTGAGACACCGTCTACGGCGCTCTGATGCAGTCGAGGTGAAGTTTGGATAAATTACAGTTTACACAATAGGATAGACAGACGCTTAGACGGAGATTCAGGAGGACAGCGCTGCGGTGTCTGTGTTTATTTTAGGTACATTCTTCTTGGAAGTGAACTACAAACTCCCTTGTCAAGTATCAATGGAGTCACTTGGCAACCAGAGTAGCTCTGTTGTGGAATAGTGAGGCAGGGGCTATTTTAAGAGACGCTTCAGAAAGTAAGCATGTTGTACAGAGACGATCTGATGCTAAATTTAAAGAAACGTTTCAGTATCAGTATTCTACCTGTAAATGTTATTATACTTGCATAACTAAACGATTCTCTACCGAAGAACAGGAGATGTGAAAACAATAGAGAATGCAACATAGAATGTACAAAGGGTAATCTTTGTCGCATGGCTCTGTATTTTATTTTAGCATCAAGATATGACTTCTTATTTAAATAGAGTTTGTGTAGGTCTTTGAATCATGCCACCTAGCTGGATGCAGCTGGAGGTGACCTTCACTGGGTCCTGCAGACATGGGACGCAGGGTGGGGAGGTTGAAAGACGGTTTACTGTAGAGGTTTGTAGTTAATGATACATGGCGCTGTTGCTCCATGTTGTCATGCAGAAGATCTGTGTGTGTGTGTGTGTGTGTGTGTGTGTGTGTGTGTGTGTGTGTTGATGGCTGGTTTAACCTGCGCACACTGAGACCTCAACCTGCAACAGGTGTGCAGCCTCACCCAGCCCCAGAGTGAGTCCAGTCAGACTCGGCCTGGTGAGGCTGCTTCAACCAGCCATCATCCACACACACACTCCCACGTCTCTCTTTCCATGTCGACGGCTAGAACATTGTTGAAAAGAGAACATTGTGTACACAACGCAGTTTGTCTCTAGATGAATATAAATCCTAAGAACAAACTGCATAAACAATCCATCGAATCAGGGGCCGTACATCACAGGCTGTACTGAGGAGGAGGCGGGGGTTGGGGAGCCAGACCTTTTAAAATGCAACAAATCTGTTCTGCCACTGAGGATCCCAAAGCGTCCTTCACGCCCCCCCACCAGATGAGAAGGCCCTGCAGTTCATCCAGGCGGAGAAGATGTTCTACGAGGTGGCTCTGATCGAGCTCACAGGCAAGTGACCCCTCACTATCTCTACCGTACTTCTTTTCAAAGGCTTTTCTGGGGAGCCCACCATATACTTAATCAGTGGTTCAGACCGTTCCTACTAGTGTAACCCCTCTAACCCCTTCCCCGGCACATTTTTCCTAGAAAAAATACTCACAATTTAGTGAGAAACATGGGCCTGTGCTTCATGTAATTGTTGGCAAATTTCTCCCTACAAAAGAAGCCCAACACCAGGGGAGGGTCAGAGCATGTAGAGGTGAATTCCAATATATTCTTTCTGAAACTGCCCACATTTTGGTGTTTCTGGATGCGTTTTCTATTTTTACAGATTCTCCTTTCTCCTTGTTTACATTTCAACCACTACATTTTTGTTTTGTCTAGCTTTCAGAATTTAAACTTGCTCAGGGTAAAAAAAATAATTATAGTGAGCTATTTTTTTACCCCCATTTGAGAACCACTGTACTAAACGATACGGGGAACAGACCCGGGGGGGGTGGGGGGGGGGGGGGTCTGACGACTCTGAGCCAGAGAGCTGATGGCTGATCATGTCGATGCAGCCCAGGGTTATCCTTGGGGAACGACTATAGGCTTGGCCTCGCCAGGCGGCTGCCAGCCCGTGTTTTGAATGAGAATGAGGTACAGCTGAAGGTGCAGCAATGATTGGACGAGGGGAAAGTAGTCAGAAAATCCACCCTGGGTAAATAAAGATTAGAAAACAGCTTACATATGGCTCTAAGTAAGAGCAACTTCAGGTGCAGCAAGATATTATGTGGCAGACACGCTGTGTGTGTGTGTGTGTGTGTGTGTATCTGGGTAGACGCACATGTGCCTGCATGTGAGTAAGGCGTTCCCGCCCCGTCCGTCGGGGAAAACAAAGGTGAGAGTGCGATTTAGCAAAACCAAACGAGCCAACGCATGCTTTCACAACCAGGGTCAGTCGTTCATCACCTGCTGCCGCTGCTCCAGACAGCCTCCTTCCCCCCTCTCTCACGCTCTCTCTCTCTCTCTCTCTCTCTCTCTCTCTCTCTCTCTCTCTCTCCCTCCTCTCCTGCTGGTGCTGATGCAGCAGCGGCTCGTCTCGCCTGATAGAGGGTGGAGCGGGAGGAGAGGGTGGAGAGGGTGGAGAAGAGTTGGAGGACGGAGGCGACGGCGGAAGACGAATGGCTGCACTTGGTATTATTTCATCTGGAGCGGTGGCTGCAGCCCGTCCTGCTCCCTGATTCAGCACTCAGTGGGATTGGAGTCTGGGCCCCCCGCCCCCCCCCGAGGGGCCACAGACAGAGCCACTGGTTCGCAGTGGGGCCGGCGTTTTGCTTTGGCTCCCTGGCCACCTTTGGGGGAAACTGTTTTCACCACATTGGGGTGGATGAGGTTTGGACAGTGAGCACTGTTCTTTGGCATCACCCGCTCTCTTGGTTTCACGTTGTCACATCACAACAACCAAACGCATGGATCAGAAACTAGTAGTCATTGTCATCACGTGCGTGTGTGTGTGTGTGTGTGTGTGTGTGTGTGTGTGTGTGTGTGTGTGTGTGTGTGTGCGTTGCCTCTCTTTCCTTAGTGTGTGTGTGTTGCCTCCCTCTATCCTTACTGGATGAGCGTGTGCGCTACCTCTCTCTCCTCTGAGTGTGTGTGTGTGTGTGTGTGTGTGTGTGTGCGCTACCACACTCTCCTCTGAGTGTGTGTGTGTGTGTGCGCTACCTCTCTCTCCTCTGAGTATGTGTGTGTGTGTGTGTTGCCTCCCTCTATTCTGAGTGTGTGTGTGTGTGTGTGTGTGTGTGTGTGTGTGTGTGTGTGTGTGTGTGTGTGTGTGTGTGTGTGTGTGTGTGTGAATGTGTGTGTGTGTGTGTGTGTGTGTGTGTGTGTGTGTTGCCTCCCTCTCCTCTGAGTGTGTGTGTGTGTGTGTGTGTGTGTGTGTGTGTGTGTTTGTGTGTTGCCTCCCTCTCCTCTGAGTGTGTGTGTGTGTTGCCTCCCTCTCCTTTGAGTGTGTGTGTGTGTGTGTGTGTTGCCTCCCTCTCCTGTGTGTGTGTGTGTGTGTGTTGCCTCCCTCTCCTCTGAGTGTGTGTGTGTGTTGCCTCCCTCTCCTCTGAGTGTGTGTGTGTGTGTGTGTGTTGCCTCCCTCTCCTCTGAGTGTGTGTGTGTGTGTGTTGCCTCCCTCTCCTCTGAGTGTGTGTGTGTGTGTTGCCTCCCTCCCCTCTGAGTGTGTGTGTGTTGCCTCCCTCTCCTCTGAGTGTGTGTGTGTGTGTGTTGCCTCCCTCTCCTCTCAGTGTGTGTGTGTGTTGCCTCCCTCTCCTGTCCTTATCAGTGCTCCTGTGTCTCTAGTCTCCAGTTTGCCCCACTCTGCTGCTCAGCCGCCACACAGCTCAACTTCCCTCCAGGACTCTAGCCCACAGGCACGCCGCCAACCCTCCAGGACTTCCTAGACCTTTCTCCCCGGTAGATTTAACCGGAGACCCAGAGAGGTGAAGGGCAGCGGTCGGGGGGTGGGGGGGGGGTTGGGAGAACAGTCAGTCAGGTCGCGGCCGCGAGAGAACCAGGACAGAGAGAGCTGTAGAGAAAGTGAGGAAAGAGAGAGGTCTGTGTGACCGGGACCCCATGCCCTGTGTGTGCGTGACAGGGCCCCAGGAGGACGCCACGCTGGGCTCGGCCGGGTGGACCAGCGCCGAGGAAGTCCTGGACCAGGCGTCCCAGGCCCAGCACCTGGAGCGGCTGGCCCAGCTCTGCATCATGAGCAAGAGGTAGGACTCTCTCTTTTCTGCCTTTATGTCTGTGTGTTCATATCACGGGACTGCATCATGAGCCAGAGGTAGGACTCTCTCTGTAGCCTTTGTGTCTGTGTGTTCATATCACAGGACTGCATCATGAGCCAGAGGTAGGACTCTGTCTGTAGCCTTTATGTCTGTGTGTTCATATCACAGGACTGCATCACAGTGTTTTTGTCTCCCCTGCTCTCACAGCTGCTCTCACCCACAGGTGAGAGCACACAGAAATAAAGCTAAAACAGGATATTTACCTGCCTATTTATAAGTGCATAAGGCTCTATTTGGCTTGGTTCCAGTTATTTTACTTTTTATTTGGGCGTTTCGTACAATGGAAACAAATAATAGAATAAAATGTGTACTAGATTTAGCTATGACGTGTCTCTGCTTGTTGGATTTCCGGATTAGTAAAAAAACATGCTTTAAAATAACTAAAATAAAATAAATAATATGTATGTGGAGCGATTTGAGCTTTGGTTGGATTTACACTTTAATAAATGCTATTATATGCAATGATAAATGCTATAAAATCTACTGTAATATATGCTATAATATACATAACTCGCTGGAAGTACAGTGTTGGATGATGTATTCCTTTCATTTAAATCGGTAAAACAAAAAATCATTCTTAACATTACTTAAAAGAAGTAAATAAATACTGAAGTTCCCGTAACAAAGAATGCTGGAAAACTAGAAATTCAATATGGTGACCTTGTTTTGATACGAACACGCACGCATTCTTCAGAACTGGACTGAAGTAGGAAACTAACTTCAGTCCTATCTGCCTATCAGGTAGCAAGTTCGACCGTTATCTCCACTTTCAGAAATGCTTTTGCTCTGAAACTACCAGTAACAACTAGTCACCTTGTACACCAGCATCAACACCTGTCCAAAGTGAAGCATCCCACCCTTTGTCCCAACACGTCTTCAATAAGAGCTCAGTTTGAGTTATGCGGGCCTGTGGCCGAAGGAGACACCGCAGCGTACGCACGGCTGCGGGCTGCCAGAAGAAAGCGTTCACTGGATCCGGGGGCTCCTGTTGCAGGGGTACTTTGTTAGGCCAGAACAGAGACACTTTTTCTGTGCTCCTGTTGTCATTGTTGGGATTAAACCATTTAACCCTAAAGGGGTGACAGAGGTGCCGGGCCTTTTCAAGGTGAAGGGTTCTGGATATTACTGCTCTGGGGACAATAGCGTGGAGCGATGGGGGTTCTGTCCCACTGTCGCCTTATAGGGCTTGTGTTTTGGAAACAAAATAAGCGCATGCAGGAATTTGACTCTGACCCCTTTGCACCCGTTTCACGATGCAATACTTTCCCACGAGGGACCTTGTCTTAAAATGAATCCACCATGAAAACGCAGGGGAAAACATGTATTGGTCTTCAGTTATGGCTGCGCTGGTTCCAGGCAGGACAGTGTTCTGTCTGGGCGTTTGTCCCGCCTGTTGTGCTTTCGGAAGTCCTTAGAGGCGCTGAAGGGCTTCTCTGCCTCGGCCCGATCAGGTGTCCTCTGAAAACCTTCTAAATAAGTGCAAGGCGACACCTGGCCATTACTAATTAAAGCCCAGTGTGGCTCAGAGCGTGGACACCGACATCTGTCACACTAAACATAGGTTGCTCCGCATGCATGCGTGAGGGCGATGAATGTTCACGGCTAGGGCATGGCGGCGGTGGGGTGGGGGGGGGGGGGGGGGGGGTGGTGGGGGGCTGAGTTAGAGGGTAAGGGTCTGACAACAGCTGGCCAACCCCCTCCTCCCCCCCAGCCGTCCCATGCGCCCACAAAAGAGGGGTTCACCTAGAATAGTGCAGACGGATGGGGGAAAGTACGGACAAGGGCACGGCCCCCGTAAACAGACCTGTGCGGGCCGGGCCGGTTGTAACTCAGCCCCCTCCGAGGCACCCGGCCCGGGCGGCGCACAAACTGGCAGAGACGGAAGGTTTCCACTGCGGATCCCCGCGTCTCCAATCACGGCGCCGCCCTGTTTGGATTTCTCCCTCGTGTCCCTTGTGCTCGGGGCTGACACGGATACGCTCACCGGCGACACGGCCGCGCTCCACTGAGCTTGATTAAGGTTACCCCCCCCCCCCCCCCGACACACACACACACACGCACACACGCCTTCAGTAGTCCGGAATCTTCCGTTAACAGAAAGACGTGTTTGTGTTTGTGTGTGCCGGTGATCGCGCGTCACGAGTACGTCAGACGCACAGATAAGAGATGGAAGAGATAATCGACTGAGTGTTGGCTCATTTGGCTCATTGACTTCTTTCGTCTTCCTAACTTTAATTAATTTGCTCTTCCTTTTTGCTTTTCAGACCTCATCTTGCTCTGGAATATAGCGGGAAGGTATGTTCCATGTTTTCATGTTTATTTATTTCCTATTTTTGCACTTTAGCAACAGTGGAAAAATAAATGACATCGGGTTAGGTGATGGGTTGGATGATGGGTCACGTGACGAGTCAGGTGATGGGTCACATGATGCTCAACATGTGCTCATACTAGGACTGTTTGATCCTCTCAGGCCACCAAGATCCACCAGAAGACCTTCGGCCACGACCACCCCATCACGGCCCGGAGCCTGGAGCTGCTGGCCACCGTCTACGCTGAGATCGGCAAGACTGAGTATTCAGGTGAATGATACTCAGACACAAACCGACCGTGTGGAAAGTTCAACACCTCCGCTCCATTTTATATCAAAAGTGTGTGCTATCAAACACCTGCTGTACGATTTGGACTATCTAAATATAAACTGTGTGTGTGCATGTGTGAGGGCGCGTGCATGCGTGTGTGTGCGTGCGTCTGCATGTGGGCGTGAGTGTGTGTGCGTGTGTGCGTGCACGTTTTCCGGTTTTAACGTGGGGTCGATATAAGGTTGGAAACTCTGTCCTGTGTGAGGAGAGGGAACACAGGCCTCACTACCACATGAAGCTGTCTCCGGACATTTGTCAAAAAGCGACACAACAATGTCATTCCTGAGGAACTTTGCACACAGCGTGCAGAACAGCACGGAGCAGCACTAAAACGCTGTCTCCAGCCTGACACTAATGTCAGCTCAAGACAAGGTCCATTGTTTGGTTGAGGAGCACGTCTAAACAGGGAGATGCTTTTATGTAAAGGGAAACTTTGAATTGAAGAAGAACGTCACGTTGTTGCTTTGACACAGCAAGTCTTTGCACGGATGTCAACATTGAAAATTAAAGTGCTATTAATTGATGTAGTACGAGAATATTAAACATTACATTAAAGTGCTCTTCTACATAGACTTTAGAAGTAAAAGGAAAAAAAAAAAGCAACAGCGTTGACAGTTTGGGGCCACGGTGTAGTCGTGCTATTGCTTGGTTTGCGTGACGAGGAAACAATGGGGGGTTGTTTTTAGATTTAGTTTCTATAAAGGCTGGTCTGCTTTGAACACTAATGAAAAGTGCTGGCCTTGGTGAGTCTGACATCAGAGCCATAAAGGGCATCTACAGGGAGATGAATACACTGTAACATGCTCATTTCCCCCGCTTGTTATGCAGCTCCAGGGATCCTGTAGCATACTAGCTGATTCCACCTCTAGGGCATCGTCTGGCTCATCACTGAGAGACACACAACATTGCACTGGGCACACGAGGCCAATGACAGGCCTCTGCAATGTACATGTTTCTGTATGTTGATGTTTTTTCTAAATGCAATCTGTTCTGTTTTCTTGCGTTGTAAATCAAGCAGGCCAATAAACGGGTGGGGGGGGGGGGGGTGTACCACTGCCCTTCTTGTGTGTAGTGCAGGACTTACGGGACAATCACACATAAAGATACGAGCTGGTCGATGTAAAAACTATCACTGGCATGTCGATAACATCCTGTTTGGATAATAATGCAAATAATAGTACAAATAAGCATATCAAAAGTATATCTAAATATTATTACTAGCATCACCGGCACCAATCTGTTCAGTTAGTTTAACCTGCTGGTAACAAAAGCAGCACATGCTTAGAAACACACAACAACTTGAAAACCGAATGTTAAACTCGCATTTGTCAACATAGGAATGAACAGCAGAACGCTGAACAGCATGACGAGATAAGAGGGCCACTGTTCATATCCGTCACGAGTCTGGGGCAGGCCCCATGCATCACGCAGTGTCCCGTGACGCGGACAGGAAGGAGTTAACCCTGGCAACGGCACGCTTGTTTGCCCTCCTTTGCATGTTTACCTTTTAGCTGCCATACGTCTGCAGGCACGAGCCTGGGAGGCTCCAGTCGCGGCGGTGTTGTTGTGCAGTGTGTTCCTCTGTGATGTCACCAGCATGTGGTCTCTGCTCCTAGACTCCCTGGGCCAGTGCGTCTCTGCGCTCTCCAAGCGCTTCGCCACCGCCGAGACCTTCAGGGATGCGGTCAGCAGCATTCCCTATTCACATCGGGAGAAGCGCTCCGAGATCCGCCACAGAAAAGACCACGTCCACCACAAGGAGGACCATGAAGACAACAAGGTACGGATTCTCCTCCATGACCAGGAACCTTACCCTGGGTTTCTGTTTCTGGGTCGAAGTCCATCCTTCATGGCGGATCTGAGCTGATCCTGGTCTGATCTTCTCTGCTCTGATCTCCAGGTTCTGAGTGCAGGGAGAGTGCCCACCTCCATATTGAAGAAGACTAACTGCACCAGCTCAGACTCTGAGCCAAACCACCGACGGAAGGGGGAGCGGAGAGTTCGCTTCAGGGAGCCGGAGACTACTGTACACGGTAAGGATTACCTTTAAAATCATGTTATTTTGTAGCTCAGTAAGCCCTCATCACTGAGGGCCATGGACGACAGGAAAGGGGTATTATATTTGTACCTAAGACCTGCTCATGGCTTTATTACTGCAACAACACCGGACAATAGCTTCTGTTGTTTGCATACCGGCTCAAGGAGCAGCGTCCATCTTGGCTCTTTGTTAACTGACTGATACTGGGCTTGGAGAGAGCGTGATACATCACACACAAAGGAGTGTGCAAGTTCAGGAGCGGTTTGGAGCTATTTTTTTATTTGGTAGGCTGATCCACACAAGCATCATAGATCCAAATGTTTAAATGTGTTTTGTTTTTAAAATATGCTCATATGAATGTCATGAAATGGTTAATTAAAATTTGAATGCAAACAACGCAGCTATGGACCGCACAAGAATAGATTCTTGTTTTGTCCGTTTTTACAGACATGCTATTCTATGACTGTTTAGGTGGTAAGTCAAAAACGAAATGCATGAAGAGTTGAACCACCTGCCTGATTTACATTGCTAACTGTCACAGAATGTGTGTAATAATGAAGCAAAGCATCAAATCCTATGTCACGATTTTACGACTGCAATGTTTCATGTCATGCCACCTTTGTGTCCACTTCTCTGTTTGTATTGCCACTGATACAAAACATAATGTAACACATATTTAAAATGTTTATGCACTGCCTGGATACCGCGTTGCTCCACACCACAACGTGTCTCACACTGGGCTTGCTGGGTCACAAACTAGCCATGTACAGCCTCCGATTCAAACAAGGAAAACTACCCTTATTTCTGATTTACAAATCAAAACAGATGGCGTGAATTAACTAAATGCATCTGGTTGTCTCGGGGTCTAGCCTATGAGACGACTCCGGCCCGCCCCCACCTGGCTCTCTTCACCTGCCTGTTCCTGCTGATGTCACTGCTGGGCGTGGCCATGTACTGCACGGACCGGCGACGCCCACAGCGCATGTGTGAGGAGCTGGAGGCCTGGCTGGCGGTCTACCTCCTGCACATGAAGCAACTGGTCTGGGGCTGCTGGATGTGGCTGACCGTGCAATGACTGGGACCGAACACAGGGGGCGACACGGAGCACGGTGGAAACGTTTTTAGAAGTCAGTGAGAGTCCACACACCACTTCAAGCACTGTAGCTGTTGGGGGAAGACTATTGTACAATACACACTATGAACGGTGAGGCAGTAAGGTAACATGTGGATCCCATGCCTGTATGAATATTTAACTATGTAGTGGGTATGCCACACTTTTTAAATTGTGAGGACGTTTTGCACATCTGCAATGTTGAAGCTCATGTAATGCTCACCAACTCGCAAATATTTTGAGGTTTTTTTCTGGCACAATACTCGTATGCGGGCAAATGTTTTCATGGAATGCAAATATTTATTTGGGCATAAGACTGTCATATATACACCCAATGTGATGCAGAAGTAAATGTGTATATAATATATGGCCTATCATAAAGGACTAACACAACATACAGCCATGTAACAATACTTCACTGACTGTTGCCTCATGGGCTGAGATGGCTTTGAACGGACAGAAAAACCCTTTTCAAATAAGGCTGATTATAGCACAAAAAAACACATTTAGATTGGAATCAATAAAAAAAAAAAACACACACACACACAAAGTGTGAAGCATCACGGAGTGGGTCTGAATGACTTTAAAGTAATTAAAGACCAAGAAAGGTTATTGACACTGCATTCTAACCAAGCCTGTATAAAGATTGTCAAATTGGGCTGAGGAGAAAAAAACGCCTCACAATTGATTGTATTCTGTGTTGTTGATTACGGCCCAGTGAATATTTTCCAACTGTCCTAACACTGCTGTTAGACGGTGTTTTGATCTGCTTATAAGCCACCAATGACCTTCCTTCAATGTTATTTATTCGTCTAAACTCTGTCAACATCTACAACCAATGTCCAGCTTAACATTATCAATCACGTTTTTGTGTTCTTCTTAGTTAATATTTATATTTTCCCCAAAAAAATTTTAAGGTTTTAATCTTGAGGTCAAAGACTCATTCATGTTTTGGATAATGAAGGCTAAGTGGCATGGCGTATCTTGAATAATATATGGTACCTGATGAATTCTAGGATATGTACCATTAGAGAAAGGTTTGCAATTCTGGGGCCAAAATGCAGGAAAAGGTGACAGGAACGAGTTATTTCAGTGTGATCATCCATAATGGCACCCTCACACCGTGTCCAGTCAGCCGACAGGAGAAAGGAACAGCAGACACATGACATTCAACCTTCACTTTGAGGAACAACTCATGTCACAGTTTTTGAGTAAAATATTGTTTATCCAACAGGTTTCAGGGAAAACAAAGGGAAGCATTGCACTCTGAAAGTATAGCAGTTGAAGCAACAGAAGGCTGACAGAGCCTAGGTCGGCAGGAGAAAGGCTCCGTTCCGGTAGTACTGGCAAACACAATCGCTATTAGCAATAAAAAGCACCCAACTAGCTCCTGAATGCACCTTTTGGTTGAGTAGCTGTGTTATGGCAGTCCAAACGTATATATGGTCACTTTGTAAGGAGTGCCTTTTTTAGGAGGTTTACTTAGTTCTTAACTTTTTTATGATTTGTTTTTGATTGTTTTGAATAAAACTGTCATTACATACCAAAGTCCACTGAATGGAAGACTTGGTCTTACCCCCGACCCATGGATTGTGTGTGTGTGTGTGTGTGTGTGTGTGTGTGTGTGTGTGTGTGCGCGTTTGTGTGGTTCTCAGTAGAAATTCTTCTAGGTATACATTAGTACATTGACCTCATGGCAGCATGTAAAGAAATAAAGTATATATTCTTGTGAGTATGATACAGGAGAGTTAGGTACTTTCCTGTCCTCACAAAGGACAGAAGAGTACTCTGGAATGAGACGCCCAACAAAGCAATTTGATCAATGGCAAAGTTTGACAAAATACATTGGAGAGTAATACTTCTGGATGTACAGTTGTGTATGAACTGCGAAAGCAAACAGCGTTATTCTACAGCATGCAAGGGTTCTTCCTCTGCCAAGTTATAGTGTGACTCCACTGGGAAAGCACAGACACCCTTTTAGGTACAGGATAGTGGCACGTTTAAAACCCCTTTGGTTCATGCATAACAATCCATGCAAAAGCTACAGCTAGACACAATGGTGTGCACTATAAGCAGTGAGTCTGTTTGAGTCATCAGTATGACAGGTATATAAACAGACACTGCACATCGCTGCTTGTTGATAAGTATTAAGTATTACATAGCCTCTGCAAAGCTAAAACCTCCTGTTTGATTCAATCCACTATCGACAGAATCTGAATCTTCGATTGTCTATTTTGGCATCTGTCTTGCTCACAGTAGAAAACGAGGAGTGTGTGTGTGTGTGTGTGTGTGCGTGTGCATGTGTGTGCATAGGGTGACAGTGTGTATGTTTGGCCATGCATGCATGTGCGCGCATGAGTCTGTAAGTGCGTGCATGAATGTGACTCTATACATGGCTGCACGTGTGTGTGCGTCAGTGTGTGTGTCGGTATGTGTGTGTGTGTGTGTGTGTGTGTGTGTGTGCGGGTCCGTGTTTACGTTGGTATGTGTGCGTGTGTGTGCATCTGTGTGTGTGTGTGTGTGTGTGTGTGTGTGTGCATCCGTGTGTGTGTGTGCGTCCATCTGGTGTCTGTGTGTCCTCCTCCGGCCCTCAGATCAGGCCGGTCTTCAGGTGTCCGTCGGAGCGGCAGCGCAGAGCGGAGCGCCCCAGCAGCAGGTCCTTCTCGTGGATCAGGCTGTCCAGCAGGTCCTCCTGCCGGTAGTTGTGGTACACCTTGAGGAAGGCTAGCACCGCGATCCCCAGCCAGGTGAGCCACGCCGCCCATAGGCCAAACTGCCAGAGAGAGAGAGAGAGTCAGAAGGGCTTCCTGGTGAATCCTCCTTCAGTATGCAACCATAGCAACGAGCTGCATCACAGTGCACATGCAGAAGGGCTTCCCGGTGAATCCTCCTTCAGTATGAAACCATAGCAACGAGGTGCATCACAGTGCACATGCAGAAGGGCTTCCCAGTGAATCCTCCTTCAGTATATGAAACCATAGCAACGAAGTGCATCACTGTGCAAACATACTCACCTGAGCTATCGCAAACTGGTCGTAGAAAGCTGAATTGTTCAGACCGAGCTCCAGGTCGCTGTCTTGAAGTTCTTCACAGCTGAAACCCACAATACATGGAATCAGTTTAGGAACATTCAGGAAGGACTGACGAAGAGGAGCTCTGAGGAAGAGGAGTTACCTGCTGGGCATGCTGCCTCCCTCGGTGACGGAGTCACACCACAGGTTGAATCCCACAGTGACGATGGTGCTGGACAGGAAAACGGTGAAAACGGCCAGGGAGCTGATGAGCAGGTTCAGGAAGGCGTTGAAGATGGTGCTGCAGTGGGAATGTGTAGAATGATGAAGAATGATGTAGAACAGGTGTGGAGAGCTAATGGCAAAATGTAAACGTCACCTAGGCCTATCAAATAACAATGTAAACATGATCTGTTGGGTTAGCACATTTTCAATCATTTTCAATTTATTTAGGATTTTTTTCATTTGAAACATGTAGGACTATAAACAAGTATACCCCGTAATAATGTTTTTAAATTTATTTTAATTTATTCATTTCCAACTAAAACAATTCATTTTAGGAAGTGGACGATCGAAACCTTTAGCAATGTTATGCCATGTCTGTAGGGATTTCTGTGACGCTAACAGGGAAGGAGGGAATTGAATGCGTGGACAGTATTAATGATGACGCACAGTTACAGTATTGCCGGTGTTTCTATATATCATGCATGTGTATCTTTTGGAAGAACAATGCCGATGTGGCAAATGGGTGTTTGGTCCAGATCCTCATCATACATCTGGATACTTTAGGCTACGTCGCACCAGGGCGTGGGACATGTTAATAATAGACCGTCCAACGTTGTAGCTTAAATTAGCAAGAGCTATAGAGGCTATCCTATACAGCGGTCATGACGTTCCGCTCCGTGCAATTCATCGTGAACCAGCCCACAGGTGTACCATCACTCACTCGTCGTGTCCTTTGCATAGGAAGAACAGCAATCTCCATGCCTGCACTGCGGACAGGATAAGAGATGCTATTCCGACAAAAGTGATAAAGCTGCAGGACGACTCGGGTCCCCACTCCTCCACGATGAACCGCTGCTTCGACACAGTGATGTTCTCGTTCTGCCAAATGCCCCGGGTGAAGAGCAAGCACTTCCCCCGGAAATCTTCTGTGTTTTCCGACAGGGGCACCACGGCAATGAAACCAAATACAAAAGATAAAAAATAAAGAATACATTGCGCGAATATTAAATTATCAAGAGCCATTTTTCTATCCCCCCTCTTCTGCCTTACGTCCCAACCAACCGCGCCTGCGCAGTGGATCCTGCATCCATGGCGCGTCGGCGCAGCATCCAGTGTCAGCATCCGACTCGCTTTGCCGCAAATAATTAATTAGGCCCCAAGTCTTTTACCCATCATCTTCAATATATACACTATTTTGTCGGTCCACATTTGCAATGTTATAAACAAATACTCAATAGGAATTACAAATATATTTTGATTGAGCATTATTTTCGGGGGATTTGTAAGCATATATTATATTTCAGTATCATTATCTTTGTCACATGGATGCATGCATTAGCTCTACATGGTATTTTCGCCCTTTCTCTCTCTCCATCTCTCTCTCCCTCGGTCTTGCCTCCCTCTCTCTCTCTCTCTCCCTCTACCTTGCTCTAGCCTCCCCCCCCCCCCTCTCTCTCTCTCTCTCTCTCTCTCTCTCTCTCTCTCTCTCCCCCCCCCCCCCCCCTGTCCTTCTCTCCTTCCCTCTTTCCCTCCCTCTCTCTCTCTCTCTCTCTCTCTCTGTCTCTCTCTCTCTCTCTCTCTCTCTCTCTCTCTTCCTCTCTCTCAGACAGAGAGGCAGGGTCTCATGCGCGCTACACACTAGAGTAATGGTTTGTTTATGGATGGTGACAGCCCTTAAGGAAGGGCAGGTAGCCGTCTGATCTGTCTACCGCACGCTCGGCTGAGCCCATCTGGAGTACAGTAAGGATACAGCTATAGGGGCCCATCCCTGCACTGTCCCCTAGCCCCTGTATCCCCCCCACACACACACACATACACACACAAGCACAAACACAAGCACACACACACAACACACCTCATTCACAGTGCCTGTCGCTATGACCTCAGCCATGTATAGAGACATTAAAGTAGAATCAAACACAAGACCACACACACACACACACACACACAGGGGCGGACCTACCATTAGGCAAACACAGGCAATTGCCTGGGGCCCCGAGATTTCCAGGGGCCCCCAAACGTCCCATAAAAAACTGATTAATAAAGTTTTCTTCAATTTAAAGCAATTATTATTATTTTTTGTCTTAGTTTGCGCGCTTAAAAATCCATAAAAATGCTTAATCTATCATGATCTTTTGACTGCCCCCCCCCCCCCCTCCCTTCTCATGCAATGGACTATTCCATGTTACTGTGCATGTGCAGGCTTGATTCAGGAAGACGGTACCAAAACAAACTAGTTGGCGCGGGTTGAGAAAATGAAGCGGAGTTATACGATATATATATATATATATATATATATATATATATATACAGTGCAGAACGAGAATGTGGAGGGCCCCAATGACTGTGGGTTTGCCTTGGGCCCCCAAATGACTAAGTACACCCCTGCACACACACACACACACACACACACACACACACACACACTCCTCCTACCAATGGTCTATTAGGTCGATAGGAGCCTCTCCTGCAAGCAAGTCTGAAACCTCGAAGGGGACGTAGGTCTGGGTGGGGTCTGGAGGGTAAGCCTGGCCCTGGGTCCTCTTTAGGATGCACACACACACACACACAGGGCCCAGGGTGTGTATGTAGGTGTGTGATCATGTCTAGAGTGTAAGCAATGACATCTTTCTTCCAAAGGTCAAATGAGGGTCAAACATGGCAGTGCTTTTTACATGGACCAATCTCAATCTCCACCGGGGGGTTTTCCTCTGAAGTCTCTCACTGTGCACCAAGGCCAGTATTTACACCAGCGTTTCCCAGACATTAGGCAGCTCTTTGTATCCATCATACGCATGGCGGTAGCCCCCCAGTGCCCCCCCCCTCAACGCTGCATGTGATTTATGGGTCATTTTGCTTTGCTGTGGCACTCGGATTTCCATGATGTTATCAGTTGGTAGATTAGTGTGTGTGTGTGTGTGTGTGTGTGTGTGTGTGTGTGTGTGTGTGTGTGTGTGTGTGTGTGTGTCTGTCTGTCTGTGTTTGTGTGTGTATATGTGTCCGTGGGGTCTGAAAAAAAACAGGGATTTAATTTCAGTTAAAGTTGGCCAGTGTGGTTGGGGCGTCATTAGCAGAGTGTTTGATCCTGCACACTCTCTCCTACGGGGAGACGGAGGGCCCTTCTCAGCTTCTTTTGGCCCGTGTGATAAATGGTTCAGATTATCATATTCTGTGATAGATCACCCTGCAGTCTGGGTGGTTCTTTATGGCGTCGGGATGAATCCATCTTCTGCTCTACATTGCTCTGCTCTTTTAAATTGTCTCGGGGGGCTTAAAAAGGGCATTTTTAGTTTTTTGATGATAATCTGTGAACTGTAGCCAGACCCACCTAGCGAAGAGGACTGAACTCAAACCAAAAGCACCATGGGATATCACATGTGTGGCCACGATGTGCGGTGAGAGAGGTCAGACATGCATATGCATGTCCACACTCTCAAACAGAACACACACATATATACACATATATCACAAAACCTCTCACGTGCGCTTGCATACCCTGTGTGTGTGTGTGTGTGTGTGTGTGTGTTTGTGCGTGCATGCATGTGTGTGTTTGTGCATGCATGCATGCATGCATGTGTGTGTGTTCTAAGTATTACATTTTGTGTGTGGGCTCAGCCAGGACACCCTGGGGAGAGCCAGGGTGTCAGGCTGAGCTATGTCCTCAGTGCGTCCCCCCCCCACCCCTCCCCATGAGTCAGGGAGGCAGGGTGGGGGGAGGGAGGATGGAGCACTCTCTGTGCAAACACAGGGAGAGAGAGGGGGAGGAGGAGAGAGGGAGGAGGAGAGAGGGAGAAGGAGCGAAAGAGAGGGAACTGGTAGATAGGGTAAGAGGAGAGAAAAGGGGGGAGCCGGTAGATGGGGGAGAAGGGGGGAGGAGGAGAACAGAAGAGGTGGGAGCTGGTAGACGGGGGGCAGAGGGGGCAGCGGTGACCACCCAGTGTATTGAGGACATCCATATTTCATGAGCTGGAATGGCAGCAAGGCAAACATTACCTTCTCAAACGGAACGAGACAAAACCTAACAACCCCAGTTTCACGGTGATACACACACACACACGCACATGCACACACACACACACACACACACACACACTCACACACACACACACACACAATGTTTTCATTTCAAAGAGAGCATAACTATAAGTAATTCATTAGTTGTAGTATGTATGCTTTGATAAAAACAGTGCTAAGTATTGTAGGTTTGATTGGTGACTAAGTGAATGTTTCTGATCCAGTGCGTTTATGAGAGCGGGCGTGGTCATCCATCAGAGACGTGCCCTTGAGAGAGCCATCATCAGCTGTCACAGCCAATCAGGCCAGTCGATTGGAAAAGGCCCTCTGCCAGATGATTGAGCACAAGGCTGGACCTGCTCATGAGGTTAGGGCTCTGAGGTCCAGTGGCAGGCCGCCGTAGTCTGTGTATGTTTCTATAAAACACAATTGATAAGATTGATATTTTTTAGGGCTCTATACAAACTAACTAAAGCACACCGGATTAGGAGAAAGATTTAGTTTGCATCAAATGGAGATAATCGAACACAATATTAGTATTTTTTTTTTACAAAAACCAAAAAGAGACAAATTATGAAATTCTCATTAGCTGATAAAGCTAATGAGCTGTCAAAACGCTGCCATTCACCTGCTTTCGAACAGGATCTCAATTTCAGAAGGCTCCATTCCAATCATCATGTTATCCTAATCTGCTCTCCTACCCGGTACTCCCTCCGGCCCCAGGGACCAGCCTCTGTCCTGCCGGGCCCTTCCAGAACATGGAGACCCGCCGGCTCCTCCTGGTCTGCCTGGAGGAGCAGAACCACCTCCAGCAGACACAATTACAGCCTCATATCCTGGCCTGGGATGGGGACGGGTGGAGGAAATATCCTGTGACCATTCATCTTGGCCCGTTGGGGGGCGGGATGCACGGGGACTGAACGCAACAGAGCCCGCCGCTGATTAAATGCCCTTAATATAGCCCATCTATCTCTGGCTCCGATCCCTGGATGTCATTCAGCGAGTAACTTCAGCCCAGCAGCCCGGCCCGGCTTCAAACATCAGGGCTTTGTTCATATACGAATAACAAAACCATTGTATGATTGTATGTTGTACGTCATTGCATTCAACAATAGTACTGAGCATCGTGTAGCATCTTATCCTAGCCCTTGTTGTATACGGGGAATGGGTTACCCTAACAATTGTGAGTGCTTGGCACTTGGTTCTATGAACATCCTTACTGTACCGAGTCGACAGTGATAGATTGTTTCTTTTTCTTCTGACAAATGTAAATCGCTTGATAAAAGCGTCTGCTAAATTCCCTAAATGTAAATGTTAAAACCCTAAAGCTTATAGATCATTCTGTGGTATCAGTTCACTACGCACCGTCGGATGACGTCACCGGGACGACGTAAAAGTTAACATGATTAACGGCCGTCTTTTTTAATATCCTGCAGATGTGTTATCGGGGGCTGGGGGACTGAACGGGGGACCGATCGTATCACTTATATCATCAGTGTCTCTGACTTATCTCCACGCCTGAGTTATTTCTGCACACTTAGCAGAAATGAAACATATTCTCTTCTCCCACCTCGCTGATGTGGCGCAGCCAGGCCGGGATGAATCATTTATACCGTTTACAGGAACTACATTATACACATCCAGTACAAATTCAAAATTCAATGTGATGAATTACCAGCTTGGCTATAGCTACGCATGCACGTACACACGAAAGCAGGCACACACACACACACACACACACACACACACACACACACACACACACACACACACACACAGTATTTATACTAGGCTAGGTTAGTGTTGTACAGCCCTTGAACATGATGACGCTCATTCAAAAACTCCTTATTAGGTTTCAGATGCCATGTTGTGTATAGTCCCGAGTCTTGAACAAAGCAATTAAGGGAGAGCCTCTATAAAGCATTGACATTACTCAGAAAACCAAATTGATTGCCTATTTTAGTGATCATGACACAAGAAAATATGTAAGTCCTATCAAATAACAGAATAAACATGGCCTGGTTAATTTCCTGGATACAAATGATGCTGTTGCATACCCGTGTAATACCGTATTATGGATGACATCATTTCTGAGAGCAGGTATTTGGGCGGTGTTGATGGAGGACCGGAGGAAGGGGGATGAAGGGTAGAAAATAGACCACCTGCTGGGTCAAGATAAATAGCTCTCTCCCGGGAACAAAGCATGAGATCATCGCCACATCAGAGCGTCACTGTCCGTCCTATCACTGAAACAATACTGACCCCTACTGGTCAGGATGCTGCCTTTCACTAGGGAGTGTGTGTGTGTGTGTGTGTGTGTGTGTGTGTGTGTGTGTGTGTGTGTGTGTGTGTGTGTGTGTGTGTGTGTGTGTGTGCGCGTGTGTGTGTGTGTGTGTGTGTGTGTGTGTGTGTGTGTGTGTGTGTGTGTGTGTGTGTGTGTGTGTGCTTGTGCGTGAGCGAGAGAGCGAGAGCGAGAGCGAGCGGGGAGAGACAGAGAGAGACAGAGAGAGAATGAGAGTTGACTCCCTGCAGAGAGCTGGCTTGTGGTAACAGGGCCGACCCGGTACACATACAGATATAAATCGGTGCTCTTGTCTCATCAGATAGACCTAAACAAAGACTTGACAAGCAAACACGCAAATCCTCACACTACTCGATTCGTTGCTCCAGCCACCGTGGGAACCGTCATAAAAGAACAAACGCAAATATGGCAGAGGAAATGTAAAACAATGGCCTGAGAAACGGCGTCATTATGAATTTAATTTCATCCACCACTGACTCCTTCCAGCACGTTTCATTGGTTGACCTTCCTCCCTCCCCCGTCACAAGGGGGGGGCATCAGTGTGGGCAATAGGCCGTGGTTCCCCCGGCCCCCCAGGGGAGACCAGTGAGGCGTGACCATGCAGGAGCCACTGGTGTTAAAAACCACTGGTGGTAAAAGAGCACCACAGAGAGCAGGGGGTGGTGCTGAGGCTGACTGGGTCAAGGTTAAGAGACCCCCCCCCCCACCACACACACACACACACACACACACACACACACACACACACACACACAGAGCTACATGTCATTTGTACACAGCAGAGCACATGTGACCTGGCAGCTGTGTCTTGTTTGCTACAGAGCACAACCAGGGTTTATTATACTGTTAATACACACATTGTGGCTCTGGCCCACTTACTGTATCTCTCAGACACAAAAACACACACACACACACACACACCCAGGAACAACCTAACACACACACCAAGGAATAACCCAATACACACACACACACACACACACACCAAGAAACAACCCAATACCCACACACACACACACACAGATCATTTATATATATTTATATTTACTAGCCATGGTCAAAAATCGATTTTTCCTCACGTGAAATACATGACTCATAAAATGACAATTGTATTGTTTTATTAGCTCTGTAAGCGTGCTCAATATGTCACCATGTTTTTAATGTTCCAAATGTCACCCATAGCCACTGGTGCCCTGGGTTGTAAAGTCATTATGCACGTTATAAAACCACACAGCCATGGCCCTCTCTACCGGGTCCAGTCCTTGCCAGTTTGTAATGTAAATGGACTGCATTTGTACTGCGCTTCTCTCACCCGTGGCCACTCAAAGCGCTTTACAATATTGCCTAACATTCACCCATTCATGCACACATCCACACACCGACGGGCGGCGGCGGTGTCAACCAGGTAAGGTGACAGCCAGCTTGTCCGGGAGCAGTTAGGGTGAGGCGTCTCACTCACCTGACACAGCGAGATGTCAGCCGAGTGTCAAGTGTCAAGTGTCAAGTGGCACTCAGCTAGGAGGAGCTGGGGATCGAACCAGCAACCTTCCTGTTACCAGCCAACCCACTCTGCCTCCTGAGCCACATGCCACCCATAGTCAGGAAACACTTTTATAAAACCACACAGCCATGGCTCTCTCTGCCTGGTCTGGTCTGTGGCAGCAGAACCCTGGAGCAGGTCCTCGGTCGGGTCAGGTCCTGGAGCAGGTCCTGGGTCAGGTCAGGTCCTGGAGCAGGTCCTGGGTCAGGTCCTGGGTCAGGTCCTGGGTCAGGTCAGGTCCTGGGTCGGGTCAGGTCCTGCGTCAGGTCCTGGGTCAGGTCCTGGGTCGGGTCAGGTCCTGGGTCGGGTCAGGTCCTGCGTCAGGTCCTGGGTCGGGTCAGGTCCTGGGTCAGGTCCTGGGTCGGGTCAGGTCCTGGAGCAGGTCCTGGGTCAGGTCCTGGGTCAGGTCCTGGGTCGGGTCAGGTCCTGGAGCAGGTCCTGGGTCAGGTCCTGGGTCGGGTCAGGTCCTGGGTCAGGTCCTGGGTCAGGTCCTGGGTCAGGTCCTGGGTCAGGTCAGGTCCTGGGTCAGGTCCTGGGTCAGGTCCTGGGTCAGGTCCTGGGTCGGGTTAGGTCATGGTGGGTATTGAGAAGTTGTTGTTCCACTTGTTGTTGAGATCTGAGTAGGACCCAGGCTGGTGGGTTGTCTTTGTTACCGAGGGGAGAATCCAGAACATACAATATGCAGGATTTGTGATTTCAAGCTCAAGTCTACATTTCGAAAAACCCAGCAGAACACAGCCCTGATGTTAGTGCTCAGTGTTGTTGCCATCTCCCAAGACATGGACACTGTTATCGTCAAAATATTTAAAGACAACAATGGTGGTGTTGTTTTTTTAAATTTAAATATGATCCATTATGATTACAGAAAAGGTTGTATTTTACATGAATAATATTTAAAAGGGATATTTGACTACTGAGTTAGAAAAAAAATATTTGTAAAACATTTAAACCCGAAATGCAAATGATAAATACACACAAATGGAGTTTGTAGGGTTCCGCATAGAGGACTTAAAACCCTCAAATAAGTAACACATCGAAAAGAATAAAATCCAACTTATCACCTACTTGTGGTTTACTTCTTGTGGTTTACTTACTTATTACACACTGAGGTAATCCACTACTCTCAGTTTAAGCTGGCTTCCAGTTGGCCCGTCTGCTAAATGGTTGTGGCTTGACAATCATGTGTGTTTGTTTTGCAATGAGTGTTTATGTGAGAGTCAAATAAAGAAAGAGAGTGATATATATATATATATATATATGGAGAGAGAGATTTATACATTTCATAACTTAACTGTAACTGCAATTTGTGGACGGATTGGCCAATAAAGTAATGATGTGTTTATGTATTGATGTTTATACAAACGCAGTAGAAAATACCATACGGTTATCGTTTCTTTACCCTTTACTAGGGTTGAGGGAAGGGTTCAAGTTACAGTCAAAGTGTTCTGTGTGATTGTTGATTATATAAAAAAAATATGACTTTAGATTGGATGAAGCTGAATTAGATTAATCCGTACTTTCCAAACCAGTGCTGTGGTTATGTTTGATTTCTTCTCAGTAGAAATACACACACACACACACACACACACACACACACACACACACACACACACACACACACACACACATACACACACACACACACACGGTGTGAGTGCTGGCGATGTCAGACTTGGTTCAGTAGCAGAAGGTGTGTCCAAATCCTCGGGCCCAGTGCTGATTAATGACTACAGGGAATTAGATTAAGTGGTCAGGCTCCTCAGCCGCTAGGCTCCCAATGATGCTGCCCCACTGACCACACACTCTCTGGGTTACTACGACGACCAGCAGCAGTCTCACTCCCCATCAGATCAGGAATCTCTGTGTGACTCCCAAGGATGTGAACTCTGCCAGGACAGAGGTAGGTGCAGCTCATTCTCTCAAGGAAGGATGCTTTCTGCCTTCTCTTCTCTCACTTCTTGCTTCCAACCCTTGCTAATAATGATTAGGTACTACATTTCAGATGCTGGTTCAATTGTGTTTAATAAAGCATGTCTATTTAACGGGTTGCTATTTGCACTGGATAGGCCCAAAGTCTAACCAAAATATGATGGCAGTAGTCAGCTGCTGACATTATACATGAGAACCGGGGGATGTGTCTGTCTGTGTCTGTCGGTGTCCTTTATGAACATGGATAACTTTCCAAGGCTGTTATGTGATTAAAAATGTAACCAAAGGATAGATTTTCATCCACATCTTTTGCTTTCTTCACTTACAGTTTCACAGCGATCAGCCTTCAACACCTCTGACCATTATGCTGCATCCGCAAGATATTGTTCAGGAATATCAGCCTAAGCTGCTTAAGACCTTCAGAGACCTGCCCAGCCTCCACCCCCCCGCTCGGTCCCCCCATACCCTCCGATGCGTAGAGCGGATAACCAGTTCCCCCCCTCCCCTCCCCCCGGCTCCACCTCCATCCCCCCGTCTAATCCGCAAATCGTCCAATGAAAAGTAAGATCCGCAAAAAAGTGTATCATCCTATTCTAGAAAAAGAAGGAAGGGAAGCCCCATACTGAAGTTAAGGCTAACTGAGCTAATGGACCCACTCCACCTTGAGAGGATCCCATTCATCATTAAGTACAATCCAAGAGTCTTTGAAAAAATTTGGCAGCCTTTGGTATCTTATCTTGCAGGACGAGTTGAGTCTTGAATGCAATCTGGGGTGGGTTGTTATGGGTAGGGGGATTAAGGCCTTTTTTTTCTTTTGATGTCTTTTTGTTTATACATAAAAGAAGCACTGTAATAATGACAATTTTATGGCTTGATATTTTGAAATGACGCCTCATAATAAAAACAACTTTTAACAAACTTGAAACGAAGAGTAAGATCCAAACCTGTGACAAGATGGCCGTCCTGAGGGTGACGTTCACCAAGTTCAGGCGCGACAAGCTGGCCCAGGTGCTGTGGATCCTGAACTGGGTTTCCGTGGTGACGGGCGTGATCCTCTTCAGCCTGGGGCTCTTCCTCAAGGTGGAGATCAACAAGCGCTGGGAGCTGATGGCCGAGCAGGACGTCCACCAGGTCCCCAACATGCTGATCGCCGTGGGCCTGGTGGCCTGCGCCATCAACTTCCTGGGCGGCAAGATCTGCTACGACTGCGTGGACAGCTCCAAGTTCCTGCGCTGGAAGCTCATCCTGCTGCCCTACATCGTCTGCACCTTCTTCTTCACCTTCTCCGTGCTGGCCGGGGCGCTGCTGTGCTACGGCATGCGGGGCCAGCTGGAGCAGGCGCTGACGCTGGGCCTCACCCAGGCCATGCGCTTCTACAAGGACACGGACACGCCTGGCCGCTGCTACCTCAAGCGCACCGTGGACCTGCTGCAGATGGAGTTCCAGTGCTGCGGCAATGCCGGCTACAAGGACTGGTTCTACATCCAGTGGGTCAGCAACCGCTACCTGGACATGTCCCAGAAGGAGGTGCTGGAGTGAGTACTGCAGTCTGCTAGGCTGATCCAGCAAGGGGGGTCTTGCTGGGTGGCTGGCTGACTGACTGGTTGGCATTTATGAAAATTGGTTCCATCAACCTGTCCTGTGTGTGTGTGTGTGTGTGTGTGTGTGTGTGTGTGTGTGTGTGTGTACGTGTGTGTGTGCGCGTGTGTGTGCGTGTGTGTGTGTGTGTGTGTGTGCGTGTGTGCATGTGTGTGTGCGTGTGTGTATGCAGTCGTCTGAAGAGCAACGTGGACGGGCAGTACCTGGTGGACGACGTCCCGTTCAGCTGCTGCAACACCCTCTCCCCACGGCCCTGCATCCAGGAGCACATCTCCAATGCCACGGCCCACTACAACTACGAGCCCCGGACGGAGAGCCTCAACCTGTGGATGCAGGGCTGCCGCCAGGCCCTGCTCAGCTACTACACACAGATCATGCAGTCCATCGGCCTCACCGTCCTCATCATCTGGCTCTTCGAGGTCAGTGAGGAGAGAGCAGACGCTTTTATACAGACTGGCTTAAAATACTGGCTGAAAAATAAACAACTATATTTCGCTGTCGGTACAGGAAGGATGTTCACAGAACCAAGGGCCAAGCACAAACAATCGCTAGGTTAACCCGTTCCCCGTATACAACAAAGCTAGCTAGGATAAGACGCTACACAATGCTAAGTACTATTTTTAAGTGCAAGGATGTACATCATACAATAAGTGCGTAAGAGGGTGTGGCAGGGGGGGCTATCCAGAGTCTACCTCGGTACCTGCCCTGCCCTGCGTTTCTATAGCGATCAGTCGCTCACTACCCCTAACGGACATCTCATGCAGAATTCCACATGTACAACACACTTATTGTACGCTGTATTATCATCATGGGTACCTTAGATCATATCATATCGAATTAATACATGAAATCAAGATTGCAGATGACAAATAACCTTTTTACTCATCGGAAAAGCTGTAACAAATTGTAATGAACTATTAGCATATGGAAGTCAAAGCGACATGTGTTGCTCATCCTATTTTGTCATCGGTCGGTGTGTTTGTGCAGCTGTCCGTGTTGACGGGGGTGCGCTACCTCCAAACCTCCCTGGAGAACGTGCTGAAGCAGGGGGACCCCGACTCCGAGTCGGAGGGCTGGCTGCTGGAGAACAGCTTTGCGGAGACGGCTCGCTCCAACTTCAACATCATCAAGAACCTGGGCAAGTGCAACCAGATAGACACGGTGGAGAACGGCGACCGCAACCTCAACGTCCCCTCCTGCACCCCCTCCCCGGCCCGCTACGGCCCTGACAACATGCCGCCCACCGAACCGGCCAAGGCCAGCTAACATGGGCTGATGTTTACCAAGACTGGGGCCCCTCTACGAACAGGTCTGGGCTACTGAACCCAGCCGGTCAACCCACTGGGCTACTGAACCCCTTAACTCCCAGCAGGTCAACCCACTGGGCTACTGAACCCCTTAACTCCCAGCAGGTCAACACACTGGGCTACTGAACCCCTCCACGACCAGCAGGTCCACACATTTCCTTTACATCATGGGTTTTTATATTTATTTTTGAGTAATTTAAGTTTTGACAACAGGGGGTATGGTGTTACGCCCCATTGGCCTTTTAGCCATAGATGAAAGTAGGTGGTAACTTTTGGATTAAGATTGATATTGTTCACAATTCTTATTTTATAATTTTACAATTCTCCACTATACTGTAACTCCTTAAATACATCTCATGGCCTACAAAGCATAAGTGTCTCCGCAGCTGTCTTTGAGCAGCAGATGCACGCTGGCGCTGCCTGTACGAGGAAGAAGTGTTAGTGAGGACTGGATGTTTTTAATAGTGTAGTGGTTTGTAATACCAATCTGACATTAGTGAGATAGGGTTATGACAGCTGCAGCAAACCTCCACTTGATCACTTGTTTGACATTCTCCAGCAAAAGAAGATCAACATATTTTATGAGCATCAAAATGGCCTTTCGGACATTCTGCCTTATACAACGGGGAACTGCAGAAAAATACATAATACAGAAATGAATTGAAGATTATGGATCCAAAAGAAGCTTGTAATTCCTCTCCGTCACTTAACAAATACAAAACACAAATGTTTAAATGTTTTATTGAACCCGATAAGTGTTGGTTATGAACTGTGATTCTGCTCTAATAAATCTTTAAAGATCCCATATCATGCTTTTTTAGAGTTAATAATTGCATTTGTGGGTACTATTAGAATAGGGTTACATGTTGTAAACATTGCGGGTAGCCAGGAGGCATGACTTATGCACTATAGCACAGGACGTCACATTATTACGGAAATAAAGTTTGAGGCTGTTTCACACACTTCTTGAGGGGCGTACTCAGTGGACGCAAATACTCCCCCTGGCTCGGACTTAGAGTTTTCTAGTTTAGCAGAGGTAAAACACGTCATATAACAGTAAAGCAAAGGGAAAAGTCGAAAAAGCATGATATCATCCCATTAACTGTCTGGGTGTGTCTTCTGTTGTCATTGTCATACACAGTCAGGCCTCTTTTAACGGCTCTCGTCTTCCAGTGCAAGTGGTACTAAAAAATGTAATGCTTTAATTGCAAGTTCATATTAAAAAGCACTGAGGGGAGGAGTGCAGTAGCACAATAGGATAAGGTATAGTGATGGAGAACACCACCCATTACCCTATTATGGCCCCATCAAACTGGAAGCCACAACTAGCTCCGCCCTTCGCTGACTCTGGTTTCCGACCCAGGCTCTGAAAGTCACCGCCCAGAAATTCTGCTAGAACATGACTGCTGGATCCGAGACTAGCAGTGAAGTGAGATTCATTTATGTCAATGTTTTTAAGACCCTTTGTATATTTTTTGTGTATTCATTCTTGCTCACGTGAGATAAAATTTAATTATATGAATATGAACGTAAAAAACGTCCTCAGGCAGACTCAGAGTAAAGACCATCCATGGCACAAACTTTGTAGTCCAGGATCTTTATTTCAACAGGCTTGAAGTCATGGAAAAGTAAGCAAAAAAAAAAAAACTTCAATATGCACAAGATTTCAGTTATCCCTAAAAGCGATTATTGTGAACAATGTGTAATTTGTTTCCATAAAATGTACATATTCATCTTAAATAGTATTTTTGAATGCGTGTATAGAATAACTGGGATAGTCTTCTGCTGGTATGATGCGCTTTAGTGATGCATTCTCCCGTTTCCATGGAAACTGGAATCGAACAAGCTCAGTCTAATCATTTCCGGTTAATAAAGTTAGTTTTTGCCTGGGTGGGTCTAATAGGTATTTCCATAATCATTTGATAACTTCTGTCACCAGTATGGTAAATATAAAGACTATTGCTACCTGGGGAAAAAAAAAAAAAAAAAAAAATACAACTTCAGACTTTTTTTCACTCCTCCAATAGATGACAGACAACAATGACTTGTACCCTTCTCAACAGTAAGCTACATCCGAGTTATGAACACAAGTGTATCAATAAATGTTCCAAAATTACATATATGAAGAGATATAGTTAATATAAAGAAACTTATTATCATTTTGTATCCAAACATAGTATGATCCCAAACACTTCCTTAGTGGGAATGAACTCCTGTGTGATCAAGCAAACCCTTTTCGTAAAACCTTGAATCAAACGAAAAACTCAAACTAAAGAAAGAATGCAGGAACTTCACAGCATTACTGGGGAGGCACTTGACACACATAAAGTGATGATTAAACGATACATTGTGTACTGGGGGGGGGGGGGGGGGGGGGTCATGGTTGTCTTCACGATCGCTCTATGGAGAGGAACCTGCTGCCTTGCTCAGGACGCGGGGCAATCCAAATGAAAAAGGCGACAGCAGCTCACTCGCTTTCCTCTCCCCTCGCTCGGCCCAGACATATTAAGACTGCCTCTGGTCCTCCCTTACAGAGGACAGGGGGCGGGGGGCGGGTGGGGGGGTGGATAGGGACCCTCAGCCAGGCCGGGGCCCCCCCGCTCGCCAGCCACTAAAGAGAAGCTAAGCTCTATACATGTGTGTTTGTAGTGATGTGCGGCTGCGTGCTTGTTGCCCGTGTGTGCTTGTATGCGGGTGTTTGTGGCGCCGGCCGCAGTACTGGGAGGATGTGGCCGCGCCCCGCGGTCCGTGGTCCCGCCCCCCTCACAGCATCTGCCACTCCAGGGCGAACATGACGTTATCCACCTCCAGGCTGCGGGCGATCTCCTCCAGGATGCAGTGCTGCTGCCACAGCTGGTGCAGCTTCTTGTAGCGCTCGGGGCACAGGTGCAGGGGGTTGCCCCGGCTACGGGGCGGAGGAGAGCGTTACCACGGTGACAAAGGGGGGCGGTTGCTCAACACCGCCAGACCTCGGACATGAGGATGGCAGGATGTTTATGAACGAGGAAATGGGAAATGGAGAATAGACGGGCTAGAAAGCTTTTAAAATAGAAATCTATGTTAAAAATATTCATCTTTCTGAAGATATTTATGCGTTCCGTCGGTTGTACAGACGAAAGACTTCCAAGACACGGTTATGCAATGAGAAGCAAGGAGACACTTGCTGGCAGGGTTTGAAGACCATCAAGAGTCTATTTTGTGAAGAAGTATTTCAGGAGCAGGGGAGAATGTAGTGATGTGTAGTCAACATGTCAAAATACAATGGAAAACATGGGGGTCTTACACAAGCTGGGGGTCTGTCTCCCCGTAGTCATCGAGGTAGGGGGCCGGATAAGTGCTTCCTCGCGTCTTGCTGGCCTTCAGCACAATCTCACATTCTCTGATACTGTCCGCAGAAAGCAACACACAAACATCATGTACAAACGTTGACATTCACCAGCTGTGGCTTGCATTGATTTGAGAAAACACAAGCAATACAATCGTTATCATCTCGTCAGCGTGCATGTTGTCTCAACAGCTCAGCATGTTTAGGATCAATAAATAGAAGCGATTATGAGAGCGCTACTTTGCCGCCGCCCCGGCCCACCTGAGGAACACCCCGACGCCGGCACCGCAGGTGGCGGCGTGGGCGGTGCAGGCGCCCACGTCCTCGCCCTCCAGCTGGGACTGGCAGCAGGTGCTCTGGGAGCACAGCATGGTGCCGCACACCAGGCACAGGGTGGGGTGCTTCCGCTCGCCGTCGTTGGACTTGGGACACCTTGAGAGCGGGGGGATTCAGACGCATGAACAACTGAGCGCAGCGGTGTCGGGGTGTGTCCCTCATTGAGTGAGTTAGTGTCTGAGTGAGTGTCTCATTGAGCGAGTGTGTTTACGTGTGCGTGCGTGTCTCATTGAGCAAGTGTGTTTGCGTGTGCGCGTGTCTCATTGAGCATGTGTGTGTGTGTCTCACTTGAAATGACTGGCCTGATTGAGGAGGGAGCTGTAATCCGCTGGGAGGTCTATCAGGTTGTTCCTCCTCCTGGGATACCTGCGGAGGGGAGCAGCGCACAGTGACTTGAAGGCCCACACCCAACAGCGTTTCTAGACGCATCTTATTGGTGCAACACGCACAAAAGGGGCTTGTTGTCCAAGCAACGCCAGAGAGAAGGACTCCTGTACCTGATTGTTTGGATTTCCCCCTTTTGCGCTTTGGTTACAGCTGGGTCTTGGCACCACCTGAAATAAAAGACATGTTCCATAAAACTGAAGAGCAGGACACTGAATGCCAGTCACTGAATCAGGAGATGGAAGCAGACCATGTTTGTATCATTTCAGGCTACCTCTGAAGCAGAGGCCTCACAGACTCCCGGTGCTCCCAGAAGAGCTGGAATATGTTGGGGGGTAACGCCAGATAACTGCACAGTGCCTCCGTGTGTCCTGCAGAGGTAACTGCAACAAGGAAAACAGGGGATACATTAATACTTGGTGTGTAGTGGGCATGCTTGGGCATGGTGGTGGTGAAGTCAAATTACCAAATGATGGCCTCACAGGGTGAACATTAATCTGGAAACACTTTCTCCCTTTCTCAATCACATGCTTGAAATGTATTATTTTCATTTCATGGTTTGCGATATATATATATATATATATATATATATATAGAGAGATATTTATCCGTCCATCTCCATATATCTTCAGTTTTCTCATGTACTCCTGAGTGACCTGCAGTACTGGAGACCTCCACCGGAGGGGGCACTCCGGTAAGACCATTGAAGAAGAGTGCCGTGCAGCGCAGGAAAGGCGTGATCGCCCGCTTCACTCCTTCAGCCACAGCGCAGCCAGACACATCCGAGCTCAGCCTGGAGGACAAATACACAGAACTCTGTTAGACCACGTTGATGCACGTACAACACAATGAGGTCAACCCCACAGAACAGAAAGGAACACGGGGGGCTTTCATTGACATTTGTATCACTTGCTAAACGTGCGTGGATGATTTTAAAAAGAACAACATCTGTTGGATGAATTGAAAAGGGCACCAACTTCTCTTTGTCAAGACCTCAAACTTTGGTTCATTAGGTTAATGCCTTTAGCTTAATGCAGCCTTTAAAAGGGTTGATATTATGCCACCGGGTGCAATGTGATTAGCCAGCAATGTTTGCTACAGTACACTGGGTGTGCTGGTAGACTGATCTATCCAGCGTACATCTAGGTGGACACACCCACTCGTGGTGTCACTGAAACACAGGGAAGGGCAGATTTTCAAACAGCTTGTCACACTCAAACCTGGTGGCATAATATCAGCCCTTTAAGAGTTTTTAAACCAAACATGTAGCTGGCAGCTGAAGCCATAAGGAGCGCGGCGGCTACCCGGTGGTGAGCTGGCTCAAGGTGGTGTAGAGCTCCGCCGCCGCCCGGGCCTCCTCTCCCTCCTCCCCCCCCGCCGCCGCAGGAAAGTCTGCACACAGATAGCAGGGCGAACACCGGGGTTACTCCGAGGGGCCGGCACGCCACGGCCAACGGCCACCGGACGGGATGCACAACAGCATAGCCTCCCCCCTCACATCCCTCTTACTCACTTATTGTATGTTGTACGTCCTGGCACTTAATGTACACACTTATTGTACGTCCTGGCACTTTATGTACGCACTTATTGTATGATGTACGTCCTGGCACTTAAAAATAGTACTTAGCATTGTGTTGTGCATTGTTGTGTCTTATCCGAGCTATCTTTGTTGTATACAGGGAATGGTTTAATCGGTTGTTCGTGCTTGGCACTTGGTTCTATGAACATCCTAACTGTACTGACCATATACTGTCGTTTCTCTTTCTTCTGAAGTGTACTAATTGTAAGTCGCTTTGGATTAAAAAAAAAAAAAACGTCTGCTAAATGCCCTGAATGTAAAAGGTAAATCCAACAGCAGCGGTGGTGGTCGTACCCGAGGTGAGCAGCACCTGCACCAGGTGCGCCATGGTGACCAGGTGCAGGATGTAGAGGTGGTTGTAGGCGGAGCTGACGGCTGACGGCTGCAGCTCCACCGCCTCCTCGTGGTAGAGCGCTGGGACGGACAGCACCATGGCCACCTGGAGACCACCACCAGCACAGTGAGAACCAAGCACAGCACAACACTGGGCGCACACGACTCACCCTAACCCACACACCACAAAGAGGAGCATGTCGAGAATGGAAAAGGAGAGTTCACCTAGACTCTGCATAGCCTCCCCCCTTACCCCCCCACACCTCTAACACACTTATTGTATTTTGCACGCCCTGGCACTTAAAAAAAAGTACTTCTTATCCTAGTGATCTTTGTTGTATACTTGAAATGGTAGCAACTGTTAATGCTTGGCACTTGGTTCTATGAACATCCTTAGTGTACCTATAGCGATATATTATTTCTCCTTCTGACAAATGTATTTATTGTAAATCGTTTTTGGATAAAAGCATCTGCTGAATGCCCTAAATATAAAGGTGAACAAGTGCCTGGTGTTTAAAGTCTGGTAACAACGTGATTGGACACCCACCAGAAGATGGAAGAAGTCCACCTCCAGGATAGAAGGGGTGTTCTCTCTGCTGATGGTCGGCAACAGGACTGGAGATGGGGGAGGGACATCTGGTTAGACTCGACTGGTAACCAATAGAGTGAGGACGGAGGCACATTGCGTTGTATTGATGGCGTACCTGCGAGCATGTCAGTAAAGTGCGTTTGGATCACAGCCTGGGAGGACTTGAGCCTCTGGGCAGCAGAGAACTGGATGACGGCGTTCAGACCCACCAGCTGAAAGACGGAAGACCTTTAGTCATATTGTCCACAGATAAACAGCAGGGTTTATGTATGGCTGCACACATTTCTAGAGGGTTTGGCGAACCTGTCGGTTCTGTAAAGATCCAAACAGCGCTTTGTCTTCTTCCTGTAACACATTTTCTGCAACAAAGAAATTGTAAAAGAGAAATATTACAACAAATAAAATGCAAGGCTAACAAAAATAACGAATACCCTTCACGCCCCGTTACCACAGTTATAAATGTATAGCCAATCAGACAGCCTTACAATCCATTGATTATTGATCAAACACTACGACGGCGTTACATTGAATGCACCGAAGTAACTCTAAAAGGGTTTCAAACACACAGTAGGGGGTTCAGTGAGAACCGCGGGTGCCTGAGGGCTCACCGATGGCCTGGATGGTGAAGGCGCACGTGTTCCAGGCCATGGTGGGCACGTGGGGGCACAGCTCGTTGGGCGGGGTCTCCAGACCCACCCGGTGCACCGTGGTGGCGCACACCACCAGCATCTCGGCTATGCTGTCCGAGAACTTCCTCCTGAAAACACAGCGACGTCAGCGTTCTCAGACGCCTGCCCGCCCCCCTCCCTTGCAGAAAGACACCGTGTTTAAAACGATGATCGACAAATGGAGCACGTCGGTCACTCACGGCTCCTGCACGCCGAAGCTCAGGATGGACCTGAAGTCTGGCTGACCCTCTCCACACAGCCCCGTCGCCTCTTCGGGAGACGCACTCTCTGCAACGCAGCAACCAGACAACCTCAAACATCTTGGCTTTGTTCTGTTCCATGATCACTGGTCGGATAATAACATGATGATTCACACTTCCTCATCGCCCTCGACTGATCCTTATCAGGTAATGGCTGAATGGAATGCAGCCAGTCTGGTAGAAACCACCGGAGCGTCTGGGAGCAGACTACCAGACTCACTTACCGGCCTTCAGCCTCACTAAACGTATTGATCAAATTGATCACCAGGACCTTCCTACACATGGTCTGGTCACTTGTACATTGAATGTACATTACATAATGTAATTGAAATAGTCATCAGCACTCCTCCACATTATATTTAACAATTCTGTTCTTTATCTTCCACGCCTTGGTCTACAACCATCAGGTTACCATGGTCACAAGCTCTGTCAGATCTGTTCTCACCGCAGCTTTGATTGATGGACTTGAGTCCGTTGATTCTGGCCAAGAGGATCTGGATCCAGCGGGGCAGGGTCAGGTGCTGGCCCACTATCTCTGCGTTCTCGCTGCACGACAGAGGGGAGACATCAGCATCTGAACTGACCGCGACAGGGGAGTCCGTCCCCCGTATGGATTACACAACATCCATTGTTGGGATAGGGTCGTTGAAATATTAATTGTAACTATAATGCACAAATTATATTAACCTTGATTATATATATATACACACACACAAGTCAATTAAAAACATTCTCCTTGGACCTAGCAATACCTCCCTTCCTCTCTCTAACTGAGAGGTGCCACTGTAGCCACAAAGTCTGATACTAAGGCCATGCTAATCGACTGACTTGCGTAGATCCTTTAATTGTCTAGCAGCCTTGCAGACCACTCCCCACACTGTATTGCAGTTTACCTAGGCCTCTCCCGTCATGGCTGACTTCAGCCATGACCAATCCTAAACTCTCCACGATGGTCACTCCCCCTCACCTTTGTAACCCTTGTATTAACCACCCACAACGCAAATGTTTCCCTGTAAGAATCTTGTTCACCTATTGTCTCACTGAATGTACTCGTTAACATTGCTGACTGTATCTTCCCATTATCATGGTCTAAAATTAAAATCAAATATTTCGCTGGCTGAAGTATCCTAAAATGAAGTTCTTCCTCATCAGATAACTAGTTCTAGAGGGTCACTCACTAGTCGAGGGTGAGGGGCTCCAGGGGGATGAGGGGCACCACCGTGTTGCACAGGGACTTGCACAGGGGACACAGGTACTGGCCGTTCTCCAGGTCGATGATCAGCTCGGCGTGGAGGCGGTTCCTGGTCGTGTTCTGGATTGCCTCGAAATACCTGCAGGAACCGGTTCAGAAGCTCAATGAGGTCATGCATGTACAGACTTATTGCATGTTGTACGTCCTTGCACGTAAAACTCTGAGAGCAGACGCGAGGGACTCACTTTTGCCAGCAGCTGGAGTGCATGATGTGGCCGCAGCTGCCGGTGTGCGTCCCGACCACCAAGTCAGGGGACATGAAGAGTGAGTTGGACGGGGCTGCGTTACCTGCAAGAGACCAACAGCTCAGTAACACTCAATGCCGGTGGGTGCACAGTCACACGCGTACACGGGAATGGGTTAACCTAGCGATTGTTAGTGCTTGGCACTAGTTATATGAATACCCTTACTGTACCGACAGAGATATGTTTCTCTTCTGACTGTACTTATTGTAAGTCACTTTGGATAAAAGTGTCTGAATGCCCTAAATGTAAAGTAAATGTAACCTTCAGAATCAAGCTTCACGAATCGGAAGTATGGACGTGTCCAGCCAAAGAGAGACTAAAGGAGGGGGCGCGCTGTGAACAAGACATGCAGCCCTGAGTCTGAGACCCACCGCAGGCGTTCTCCGTGCCCAGGGTCTTCCCCCGGCACTGTGTGAGCACCGTGGACCTCTGCACGCACGCCGTCAGCACCATGGCCTGGGACAGCACCGCCACCTCCTGCTCCTCCTGGCAGAGGATGCAGGTCAGCACCTCCCGGTGGGCAGGCGTGGAGCCCCGCTGGGGGCCCAGGGCCACGCAGCGCTCCCGCTGCTCCGGGACATAGCTGGAGCGGGATGGAAGGTGGGGAGACGAGTCAGGGAAAATGTACTATTGGGACCAAAATTGTAAAAAGAGCTAGTGGAGCGGTGCCTGTAAGCTGAAATCAGTCTTGATTTGTAAATGGACTGCATGTATAAAATGCTTTTCTAACCAGTGGCCACTCAAAGAGCTTTACAATATTGCCACAAATCGGACAATAATCGATTGCACTGGGGAATCAGAGTGGAGATTGAGTTGGGTACAGCATTTGCCTCAACCATGTAAAAGCCTTTTAGTGTGTTGATTATCTACAACTGTAATAATAAACCAGATTTAAAACCACCACCACCGTACCTCTCACTAGATGCGGCGACCGGTCCGGGGTGGCTGTTGCTGCTGTCCGGCATGTTGTCATACAGCATCTTGTTGGACTCGATGAAGTTCCTCTGCATGGCGGACATCTGGGCCATGATCTTCTGCCGGTGGAGCTTGGCAGCATCTGCCTTCCTCTTGCGCTCAGCCTTGTCTTTGTCCTGGGCCACCTGGAGGAGGTCCAGGGAGGAGGGGAGGGCATTAGGAACATCGCTCTCCATTGACCAGGAGCAAGCCACATATAAAGTTCCACTCTACTTTCTTTAATACAAGCAGCATGCATGTTTATAATACTGGTATGTCAGATACAGAGTTCACCTGGATTCTGCATAGCCGCCTCCCTTACCACCACCCCCACCCCCACACACCCACCCCTCCTCCTCTTCCTCCCTTACTCTCCCAAAAACACCCCTCTTATTGTATGTTAGTGTTAGTCCTTGCACTTACAAATAGTACTTAGTACTTACACAATAGCATTGTGTAGCATCTTATCCTAGCTATCGTTGTTGTATACGGGGAATGGGTTAACCTGTTAGTGCTTGGAATTGCTTCTATGAAAATCCTTACTGTACTGACAGTGATATATTGTTTCTCTTTCTTCTGACAAACTTTTGACAAGCACTTACTGTAAGTCGCTTTGGATAAAAGCATCTGCTAAATGCATTTCTTTCAGGGAACTCACAACACTGTTTCTCTTGTCAGTGCGTTTATAAAAAAGGTCCCTGTTAATGGATATGTTACACATAAACCAATAAAGTTAATTTGGTCTCTCTTGTCTATAACCTGTCCATGTGTAGACTTTACCTCTGGCTCTGGTTTACTCGTGTCCATGCTCACGGAGGCGGTCGGGCTGTTCTTCTCTCTGTGGCCCTTCACCACCTCAAACATCTAGAAGATCAACACAGAATGAAACTCTGTAGCTCTTCACCACCTGAAACATCTAGCGGATCAACAACCATTTGCATAGAATGAAACACAGACCAGCGGTTAAAAAGCCATGACGTGTGTGTGAACGATGGGATCTATGGCTTCAAAAGCTCACCTGGAGGATCCACTTGACCATGTCGCTGTGGCCTTCCAGCGCAGGAAGGGACTTGACTTTGGTCAGGAGCTGGAACACAGATTTGCTGTGTTCTGAGCCGAAACCTAAAAGGGACCAGTGAAACAGATTTGGATGGTTACAAAAACAACGCCAACCACAGAGGCTAGCAGTTAATGCTTAGAACAATTGATCAAGTGCACCTTTGCAAGAATGGAATGAATACGAATCTGAATCAACACTTAAAGGGATAGTTCAGGATTTTGGACATCGGGTCTCATTTCCAAGTGAGCCAGTGTGTTATTTATCATTGGAGACCGTTTAACACTTTTCATTCAGTCCTTCTAGTTGCAGAAATCGCTGGTGCTAGGCTAGCGCAAGTCGAGGGGAACGGCTAGCCTGCCAACAAAAACAGTTTTACCCACTCCCGAGGCAAACCAATTATAATGCCTGACTATCGATGTAAATGTCTGTGTTGATAGAATAGTGTTAGAAATAAACTTACCCTTGCATCGCATTGCATTTAGTTTATAATCCCTGTAGTTGGAAGCAAGCTACTGCAGCGGTGGACTGATATTACCTGGAGTGTGCTTCTCTGTTTACCTTCTGCTGTAGTGAATTGGTTGCTACACCGGATTAAAATGAAATTCCGCCGCTGCTGAGAAAGTAGTCCCCCAAAATGTAATGTGATCATTGCGATACAAGGATAGTTTTATTTCTAATATTATTCTATCAACACAGACATTTACATCGATAGTCGGGCATTACAATTGGTTTGCATCGGGTGTATTTTGGAGTGGGTAAAACTGTTTTTATTGGCAGGCTAGCAGTTCCCCTCGACTTGCGCTAGCCTAGCACCAGAGATTTCTGCAACTAGAAGGACTGAATGAAAAGTGTTGAAAACGGTTTCCAATGATGAATAACACACTGGCTCACTTGGAAATGAGACCCGATGTCCAAAATCCTGAACCATCCCTTTAAGTGTTCAGTGCGTCGTCAGAGAAAGCAAATAGGTAACTAGTAGGGGTGTAACGATACATTAAAGTCACGATTCAGTACGTACCTCGGTTTTTAAGTCACGGTTCGCTATGCCTTTCGGTACAGCAGTTTTTTTTGGATTTGATTTTGATTTGATTTATTAAATTGTATCAAACAAATGCCTTACACAAATCAACAAAACATAACCAAGGCAAAATGGCCTCCACATACCACGGGCTTTGACGCTGAAATCGAAGGCCACCTCCTCATCTGCAGCGGCCTCCAGCTGGGACTTTTCCTCCAACAGTGCCTGTCCAATCAGATGCAGGGCCTTGGCGAGAGGGCGAATACGACATGGTCACTACAGGTCAGTCAGTGTAAAGACACTCAAAAACAGAATGAAACCGGATGGAAGCGAGTTGGCCAGCTGGCACGTACCCTCTGGACCATGGCCTCGGTCCACTGCGTGGAGCGGTCCTTGGCGGCCCTCTGCAGCACTCGCCTCAGGATGTGGACGAAGATGTCACAGCTGAGCAGACGCACCACGCTGGAGAAGGCCGGGCAGAAGGCCGGCGGCACGGGAGGTCGCAGGGCTGGGTGGAGAAAAACACGCAGGACGGCGCGTCCAAAGTTTTCCTTTAAAACCAGTTTCTGGTCCAACTCTAATCTCTGATTGATTTCTTAAACATTGGATAACAGCTGAGCCCGTAGAGCGTACCTTTTTTCTTATGTATGCAATGGATAGTCAACAGTATGGATTGTTATTCCCATGCTTTAGGGGGCGCTCTACGGCAACCGGTTAACTGCAACTTAACTTAACAATTGTTGTGGTGCTAATAAATCAGTTAAAATGGATATCAACATCTGGACCTGCGTTCTTGTGGCACTCCGTTACTAAAAAGTGATCCTTATATTATACAACAAACATAATTTTTCATCGTTGTGGGTTGCTGGTTCGATCATGCGCTTGGGCACACTCACCCTCTTACTCACATACTAACGTGTTACTAACCTTGATCAGTGCCCTCCTGAGCTCTCCTCTTCTTCTGGGAATCCTCTGCCTAGAACAGAGACAGCAGCAGCCATTACAGTGAGCTGCACATCAGAATGAGGGAACAAGGATCCAGCAATGGGCTTTAAGCTTTGGCCAAACCTTGCTGTGCTGAGACTTTGAGTAGTGGTAGAAGAAAGGGTTGAACTCTGGCAGACACTCTTTCTTCACTTCGTACAGACCGTGGCCTGACACCCCAGGCTTCCTAGGAAACAAGGATCCCATTTAAATCTCAACAATAATGATTTTTAATCTCAATGGGACTTTCCTTGTAAAATAAAGGTTAAATAATAAAAATCATCCAGGCTAAATCGCTGTCCGGTTCAAACGATTACTTACTTAAAATTGGAAACTTTGGAAATAACAGACTCCAGGCCGGTTTCATGGCTCTCCTGTTAAAATAAAAGTTTCACATTACATTATATTATTATTTTTTTACATTGTTTTTATTTTATTTATGTTGTTCGTCTTGGAGTTCAGAGGTCAACATGAGAAGCTGGGGAGCTCACGTTTTCCGGCAGGCCTTTGACCAGGCCGCTGTGGGCCATGGGCTCGATGCAGAGCAGGTGGATCACCTCCCTCATCGTCACGTCCTCTTTGGTTACCTCACTGACCCCTGGGACATAGCGCTCACCTGGGTGGGCACCAACAAGAAACGCTATTGGTCAAACACTGGACCCACAGCCAATGGGCGGATAGAGACTGAACACTTAAGAAGATCAGAGCTTTTATGACGTACCAATGATGACAATCAACAGAAAGAGCATCTCCTCTGTCAGCCGATTCCACTGCTTCAGCAGCTCCTACAAGACCCAAATTAAAATGGTTGAGAACAGTTTGAAGAGCAGAGAACCAGAGAGTGAAGACGAATGAAATATAAAGAAAAGAAGAAAAAGACAGTGAGAGCCCCAGGGAGAGACACAAAGACACAGAGAGACAGAGAGATGCAAAGAAAAGAGTTTATAGAGGTTTTTCTTCTTGCCTGATCTTTGCCCGAGGTACTTCCGTTAAAGACGTCAAATAGCTCAAACCTCAACAAGAGCAGCATGAGAAAGTGGTTGGGGTCCATCTTGGAGGCTGCAATCTGTTCATATTTGAGATAAAACATTTGAATTGTTTTTATAATATTCATTGTGTATTATGACAATGAATGTATGCTGAAGTATTATCCCTCATTATTCTATGAATGAGGGCTACTGAAACAAGCCCCTACCTGTAACATGAGGACGTCTTTGTCATACATCTCATCCCGGCACTTCACATCCTGATAGTAGTATACCTGAGAGGAGGGAACAGCCCACAGTGAGTCACCGCCCTGCACTGAACAATGTGAGGCGTGAGCACGGCAATATGCACAATATCTCTTCTGCCCGACCTGGCTGACGAGCGAGAGCCCGTTCCGGCGCCACATCTCCGCCGAGACCTGCGCCACCAACACCAGGCAGCGCAGAGAGTGTTCTGCCAGATACGTGTAGTCGTAGCTCGCCTGGAACAGCAGGACCAGAAAAGTCTTTACAACCTCATTCAAATGTCACAGTCAATCAAAAGTTGCGTTGGCGAGGTGAAAGGCCACTTACAGGATCGACGTGTTGGTGGAGGCGCTCTATGGCCCCGGTCCTGCACAGGTGCAGATACAAGCCTGTGGAGGACAAAAAACAGAGGGGCCGTCACACAGGGAGTGCTTTCCAGAGAGTCCTCCAGATTAGGACTATTCAAATTGAATTCATGCAGAGACGGACACACAGAGACACCGAGAGTCATAGAGTCAGCGACAGAGAGAGAGACATTGCAGCAGACTTACCAGCGAACAGCCGGGAGATGGGCAGGTGTATGCTGACAGGCTCCTGGGAGACTTTGTAAGGACGGATTTGGAGGATCTGCTTGCACATGTAGAAGTCGGTAGGCTCGCTCTGGTGGGCCCGGTGGTTGCAATGGATCAGTGCGCCGTGGCATTCTCTGAAGGCCTGGAGCAGGACCTTCTCCTGCACGTGGGCGAATGAGGATGTGGAGTCACGCAGGGCAACATGTCGCCTTTCGCTGAGTTTTCCGGTTGTTTTCTTCCTTTTTATTTGACAGTCTGTGCGGTGGGACTTACGTCAGAAGCGCACCAGTCCTGGAACATGGAGAGGATGTGGCGGAGCTGGATCTGCAGAGAGAAGCCAGCCTCCCACTCTGGTTCAACCTCGATGTGCTGACCGAACTGGCGTTTCACCTCCTCCATGCCCTGGACACGGACACATTGACAAGTGTGCCGATTTCTCATTTTTGTAGGATCTCCAATTAACAAACATGATGTACCATGAGATTCGCAGAACCACCCACCAATAACAGGTCAACCTTGGATGAATCCATACCTGCATACAACCAAGGAGATCCAGAAAGGCTTTGAACCCTTCCAGAAACGCTGTCCTCAACGCATCTGTCCATTCAGTGGGCTTGCTGATCAGAATGTACCTGTATTAGTGACAAACATGACTGTTAGTTTACACAGTCGGTGCAAACTGGGAATGTGTACTACATGAAAGACTCACATGGCATCACACACACAAACACATCACCTGAGGTCATGGAAGATGACATGGATGCGGAAGAATTTGTCCGAGTTGTAGCCTTGGAACTGGAAGCGATTGGACTCACACAGGTGACCCTTGAGCACCTCCATGATGGTACCCACGATCACCTTGATGACCTTAGCTTCCTCGATCAGATGTCTGGCCTGGGGGACGCAGAGAGACATGTTGTAATACACCTGTCCGTGCTTTTGTACGGTAAACAAACTTTTGTATTGTTTACTTACTTACACAAGATAGTTCCCAACATAGATTTAATTCAAATTAAGACTTAAGATTGATAACAATTCTAGTATCATGCAGGTTGTGAACACACATGTAACATTTAGATGGCCTCATAGCAGCCAATGCTCACCAGGGTTGGCACAGTGAAGATCTGTACAGACAGAGATGATATGAAGATACTCCTGTCATGATAATCAAAGATGAAGCACTGCTGCAGCATGTCATAATTCTAGAAGTCCAAAGACACAGACGTTAGTAGTTGCAAACCCCATCGAAGATGTATTCTATAGACACAATTATAATATTAATTTACCTTTGTGAATTCAATTGCAAAAAGCCTCTTGGACTCGGTATCCATCAGCAGGCTGCAGAAGATCAACTCGTACACGATCCTGCGAGCTCCTAATGAGAGAGACCAAAAGAACAGTGTTCTGCTCATCAAACAGGAAACATGAAACTGGACAGGATGATAACCTGGGTGTACCGGGTCAGCCACCCACTCACCTTTGTGCATCACAAAGTCATGCAGCATCAGCTGGCTGACAAAACAGGGATCCTGGTGCACCGGCCTGTGCTCAAGGAACACTTGAGAGAAGATCTGCCTGAAACCAACTGAAGGGAGAAGCACATTAAATCAGCAGACCAGACTAGTCAAATTCTCAAGCAGGGCAGCTTGGGTGGCACTGGTTTGTGCTGTGTGTCTCGTGTTGTTCACTTTCACTGCACCATCCATAAAGGCATCCAAATATATCATTAATTACCTAGTTAAACATGATGTTTATAAAGAATTCATGATTGCCGATTCGTTTTTAAACAGCAAGAGGGACAAAACTACCAATATCAAATGAGCCAAAGCAGAAACTTTGACGCTCTTACCAGAGTAACCTACGATCTTCTGGAACCAGCTGCCCAGGCGCAGAGCAAAGGTCTGATGGGCTACCACTGCATAGAGAAGCACCTCCACGCGCAGAGCTTCCTGGGAGATGTGCTTCGAGTTGGACTGCAAGAACAGCCAGAGTAAGGTATGCATACAGGGACCAAAACAAAATGGTCACCAGTCGTGAACGCAGAACAGATGAACCACTGCATTGGAATGTACCTCGATGAGGTCGTTCACTTCCTGGCAGGCCAGAACGGTTCCTTTCTTCACAATCCAGCGACCCTGAATCACAAGTAAAGTCACGTTGTTAAGTCAATGTGTGGCACAGTGTTTGTTTTAAGATGTGCTTCCCTCCTCCTGGTGAGAGCTGTGTGAAGAGTCACAGACACCTCTTTGTCGATGAGCGCTGTGTGGGCCTGGGCCACCGCCTGGGTGCACTTGATGGAGCGCTGCAGGCTGTAGATAACGTGGTCGAACGAGTGGTGGTCGTCGTTGTACAGCACGCATAAGTACACGTCTTCATCCACCCTGCAAATATGACCATGGGGAGAGGATCATTATGGTTTAGCAACATTTCACTTTACACACAAAAACTTAATTGGACGGGAGAACATTGAATCCATATAAATTGCCGGGGTGGCATGTGGCTCAAGAGGTAGAGAGGGTTTACCGTTAACCGGAAGATTGCTAGCTCATATTAAGTTAAGCAAAACCCACTAGGTCCAGCATCACTCCATGGGGTAACACGACAATCATTGTCCAGTTTTCCACAGATGTCTTGACAGTACCTGGGCTCCAGGTCTTCTGGGAGCTCGTAGTATTTCTCCCAGACAAGCATTTCTGTGACGTAGCGCAGGAGACAACGAAACATCTGCTCAGCGCGCTCGTGCAGGACAGGATCCAGCACACTGGCATCCTGAAAAGCACCAATATTTGTATACATGAGGCATTTGGTTATGTCCTCCTGTCAGACACACAGACATTTTGCCATCCCTGTAATCTGTCTGCTGTGGACGCCTTTACTTGGATAACCTTCCCAGTCCCCTTCGTAGCCGATAGTCGGTAGGCTTGCTTTGACGCCTAGAATAAACCACTTTGTGGTGTGGTCTGCAGAGTTCGCCAGACTCTCCTTCCTCCAGCATTGGTGCCAGCAGCGTATCCCACTGGACTAGAGGAAAAGGTGGCCAACATCGAAAGTCAATGTCACTTCCGCTACCCTCTCAATAGTGATGCCGTGTGATGATAGATCTGAACCTCAATGGCAAAGACCTGACAGGTGGGACATTAGGCTGGATCAGGGACCTGTGAAATAGCCAGATCACCATGTTGGTTCTGGTCCTCTTAATTGAGGCACCTGTTTTTTATGGAGAAAAAAAAAGCCATACACCGTCCTGCTCTGTGTTTGTAAAAGGGCTTTGGTTTAGCCTTATCAAGATGGAGGCTGAGCAGCTGGGATGAGCTAAATGACAGCAACCCCGGGTATTGGTTTGACCCTAAAAATGACCTAGAGCAAAATAAATACAACTGAAATTGGTGTCAAGATTTATTAGCTCAAAGCATTTGGATGACAATTTCCAGCCATTATAGAAAAACGGCAGCCAAGAAATATCAACGTCATACATTGTCACATCTCAGTCTAGCCACAATTCATCCAGAGTAAAACTACTGCTGGAGAATCGCAGTTTGTTTTCCTCCATAGCTCATAATCATGTAAGCAAACACTCAGAACCACTCTAAACATTCTCAGGCAGCGCAGGTCACTCAATGTCACTTTCCCAGATCCTCTCCCGCCAGCCAAAGTCCCAAAATACAGCCAAGACAAACGCTAAATGATTAAAACCGGGAGAGAAAAACAGAACAAAAAGAAATCTGGGGTTCAACGAATGGGGAAGGAAAGACATCCTTCCCACCCACCCCCCCCCCCCCCCCTTTCCGGCTTCCATGTAATGTAACTCACGGTTTCCATGGCAACAGCCGTCCCCTGGTCGTGTATGGAGCAACAGGGGCCGATCTTCCAGGCCTCCAGATCTCCACAGTCGCAGAACCCTCCACCCGACGAGGCATGCATCTGAGCACCATAGGACGCGTAGGATTATGTCACGGTTACACAGGACTGGGAAATATGTATTGTTGTAATGAAGATCACTGCATTTGGAAAATGGATCATTTCTTTCAATCCTTAGATGAAAGGGTTATGTTCATAAGAGTGACAGCATGTAGGCAGTACCTTATAGCGATGGCCTTTATGCACACTTTCCTGGAAGCAGTCCATGCACAGCACACAGGTCGGGTCTATCGCACAGTCCCTGCCGTGAGTAGAATACAATATGGGTCATTAATATTGAAAACTTCCCATAAAAAAATTTTAAAAAATTGAGAAACAGAAGTGATGTTGAACAAAGCGGATTGAAAAACTGTAAAACATAATGTTTTGATAAAATAAAGCATGCATCATATTTCTGCCCCAATGAGAGGCTGACTTCAACCTATTCATGTGTGAAAGAACATTGTGTCGCTGGAAGCAGTATCGAATGATACTGATCACGGGTCTATTCAAAGCCTTCCATTAATCATCTAGCTTTATTTATTAATTGATTTATTGAACATTGTATAGAAAGTATTACATTTAAGAGATGAGCAGGTATCAAAGTCCCCTTTCACAGATGCACTGCAACCCTGAAATTATCCAGACATTAACCGAGGAGCTGTAGATGTGAAGGCAAATGTGGTTGGACCAGAAATTAGAGAGATTTCCCTGCAGGCTCTCTAGTACAAAGCATGTAATGTCTGAGTGTAATCAAGCAAATCACTGCCATGATGTTTTGAGTTTTAAAAGCCATTGAATTTTGTGTATCAAAATGTAAACACAATTGAATTCATAACATCATTACATGGTATATCATACTTATATATATATCATACTACAAAAACATGATTTCATATACAATGTTCACTAATTCAGAAACAAGAATTGAAGTTGCAGATATTCTAAATGCAATATTCATTTCTCATATTAAAATGGTCAAAATATCATGCTAGTGGTTCCCTGCAGTGCAAACTGCAGTGGAAATGAAAAACGTCTGTCTTTGACAAGAACGTCCAGGACCTCCAGGACCCTGAATGTCTGTCCTTCTGATAGTTATGGACTACACAACTACTCAGAAATATATGAATTGATAGGTGAATGAAAACAAAAATGGTAAGTTGCAGCTTTGGACTTCTCTGACCTGCAGGAGTAGACTGTCTCTCCCTCCTTGAAGACACGTCCACATATCCCAGAGGACTCGCTGCCCTGCTTGAGTTTGGCCAAGCCCTCCTGCGGATCCTCTCCAAACAGGAAACACTCCAGTGGGTGGAGGAGGCATCTCTGCACCCGCTCCTCTTCCTGCGGATCATGCACCGTGTCCAGGTGGTAGGTCCTTGGCACCATGTCTCGCAGGTAGGATCGCAATTCTGCATAGCTGTCTGCGGCATCCAGCCATTTCTGCAGGACAGCAGAAAGACGACACACCATGACATCAGCATTGTTTATACACTAATAGTTTTCACTCTATCACAAAAATATTTTTGTTCAAGTAGACTTTTTTTAAATTAATAAACATTAAACATAATAAACATTTCTCCCCCTGATATACATCCTGCAGTTTTGCACAATCTAAAAAGAGATGTAATATGACAGAAGTAACGTGCCATTTAATTGTGCCGTCAGTGACACACAAGTTGTCGTTGATGATTATGGACCAATGACAACTTTCCATTAAAAATGTTTTTGCTTTACAAATCATCTTCCGTGATTGGCACAAGGGCCAGTCCAAACTATGAAACGTGAAATGTGCTGCTCATAAACGTGTGCCGAGTGTTAACATTTTAACAACTGACCGATGGCATGAAGTGACATGCATCCGAAACCAATGAAAACATAAATACATCATGCATTATGGTTCGGCCTGGCTGTCGATAGACGACAACAACTCAAATGTATGTCACTCTATTAGCATAGTAGCTAGCAGCTAGTGATAACAGGGAATAACACGTCCCCGCCACAGCGCTAAACAACATGGCACAATGCAATATATGTTCGTATACCTCACACAAAACGTTACGATGTCATGGTGCGTCGCGCATTTGAAAAGTTTTAGACCAATTTAAAACCCTACCTTGCTGAGATCCACTCCGTTGAGTGTTTTCTCACCTTCCGCCATATTTTATCTGCCGTAAAGAAGTGTTCACACTCGTAATAACATTTTACGACATAGCTTCGCTTCTTCGCAGAATTGAATTGTTCCGACACAAAACGGTGTTTTATTCTCATGTAAAATTAATTTTCTAATATTTAATAAAAAATCGTTGGCGCTTGCAAATGTCATCAAAAACATTCGCACAAACAAAAACACACGACCCGAGCCTCTGATAGGCTGGGAAGTCCAGCCGGGTCGGAGGTCAGAGTTGAACGTTTGACAGAAAATTAAATATGGAGTCCATATTCCATGAGAAAGTAAGTTTGTGTATTTTATTTTTAATATTGATGTATGAAAATTGGTTGTTTTTAAGTGGACGCCTTTTCGTGCAGCTGCTGCGTTTACCCGCGCTGCCGTGCATCCACTTCTAACCCGAGTTAGCGGACTTCTAATGATACTAAACGTATTGTTTTGGCCCATGAGCTAAGCTAATGCTAGTAAACTGCATCTCGTTGTTAAATAACTGTTTATTTCTGTGATGTATTTCTAAGTTGTTCATTGAAGTACAGCAATTAATTGCTATTTTACCCAAGGAAAGCTAGTGTCGAATGCTATCATCTTGCTTAGTTATATATATATCAGCATTATTCGGTTTTTCCTCTTTGTCTATTTAAATTGCATAAACTTTTCGACGTGTCCAAATTAAAATAACATGACTGATCCATGCCGCTTTGTAGCAAGAGGGCTCCCTGTGCGCTCAACACTGTCTCAACAATTTGCTGCAAGGTGAGTATTTCACTCCCGTGGACCTGTCATCCATCGCTCATCAGCTGGATGAAGAGGAGAGGATGAGGATGGCCGAAGGAGGCATGGCCAGTGTAGAGTATAGGACCTTTCTACAGGTAGTGGAGCCAAAACGGGGCACAAGTACCCAATGATTTGTTTGTATTTGTGTTTAAAAATGGATTATAGTATTTGTTACTTACATTTATTTTTATGTTTGTAGCAACCCTCTGGAAACTTGGATGACAGTGGTTTCTTTTCAATACAAGTAAGTTTCCCTGCTCAATGTTAAACAGTTTATATTTCAAAACAGACCCTCTTAGCACAAGTTAAAAGTTATAACTTGGCTGAATAATTAATCCCTCTCCAATATCCTCCAGGTTATTAGCAATGCACTTGGAGTCTGGGGCTTGGAGTTAATCCTCTTCAACAGCAGGGAATACCAGACCCTAATGATTAATCCTATGTAAGAGCTGTTTTGAATGGTTTAATAGCATTTACACGTGCAGCACAGTTTCCTTGAATTTTGTCATTGGAATATTTACATTTTGCTCTAAATGTTTCATTTCTTTTCAAATGCTTCAGAGATGAGAAGGCCTTTATTTGCAACTACAAGGAGCACTGGTTCACAATACGTAAACTTGGACATCAGGTATGAGCATCAGAAGTGGTATTTAGCACAGGTAAAATCAAATCTTTGTTGTCTGTTTTTCATCAATGATGGCATTTTGCTGTATGTTCCATTGCAGTGGTTTAATCTGAACTCACTGTTGACCGGGCCAGAGTTGATCTCCGACACCTATCTAGCCCTCTTCCTCGCCCAGTTACAACAGGAAGGTAAAAACCAAAACTTTGCTCCACTCTTTGTACCAATGCCTTGATACTTCACAAAGAAAGGAACGCGCAAACAAACGTCTTTCCGCAGGTTATTCCATATTTGTAATCCGAGGAAATCTGCCCGAGTGTGAGGCAGAGCAGATCCTGGGCCTTATGAGGGTGCAGCAGCAGCAGCGGCCCAGGCTAATCGGAGAGGATGAAGCTAGCTCTAGTAGTGGTCAAAGGTATGAATAGGCCATTCAAATAGGCACCAGCATTTGAGCCACTGCTCCCAAGTTCCTACAGCGTTTCTTATCATCCCTAATCAGCTCTGCGTTGGCGATGGCTTCAGCCAAGCCACCTTCGATGGGTGTTACTCTGGGCGGGAGATCGGTCGCCGAGGGTCAGCCGGAGACGGCCATGGCTGTGGAGGATGAGGTAGTGGATGAAGACGAGGAGGAGCTGAAGAAGGCCTTGGCGCTCAGTAAACAGGACATGGAGGTGGAGGATGAGGAGGCTGACCTTCGCAGGGCTATACAGCTCAGCATGCAGGGTACCGGATCACTTTACTAAAAGGTTCAATGTATTTTCTCTGTTGAGGTGATGGTGGGAAATGTGGTTCCTCAGTTGAGGTTCATGCACTGGCTCTTAGTTCTCAGACATAACGTGCCAACATTCCGTGTTATTAATTATAAAAGTTGAATTTCAACTTGCCCTTATGACTAACCAACCTCAATAATCGATCTAAGCAAAGTTTCTATGCAAGAAATATCTAATGTGTTAAAAAAAGATAAAATTAAGCCAATTACGTCATTCAATGTGTAGCAGGCAAACAAATATTCAAGAAAGTGTTGACCCTTTTTGTACAGGATCAGTCATGAGCAATGCAGCCTCAGAGACCAAAGGGGTGACCGTGAAGGCGGGGGGCCAGACCTACGGTAGTTCAGCAGGTCCAGGAGGCAGCCAGAGTGAAGCGCTCACCGCCGAGGAACTGAGGAGAAGGAGGCAAGCCTACTTCGACCGGTGAGTCAAACATCTGCACACATATACATCTACACTGAAAATGGAGGTGGGCCGTGTGTATGTACGTTTTTTTATTAGTTCACAAACTTAGATTTTTTATTTTATTATAGGCAATCTCAGCAGCCCAACACCGTTCCTTTGCAAGCGGACGGTAAACTGACGTGTACCTCAGGTAAGGCAGCCACCGCTCTTCTCTTGCAAAGTAATATATAACTAATATTCCCGTTTCACTTATAAAACCACGTTTTGTTTTATTCTTGGTTTCCAGGTTCGAAGAGTAGTGAAGCAAGTTCTGAGCCGAGTCCACAAAGCAAACCCAGCCAGTGAGGAGTGGTGGCAGCTGTTCCTCTAGTGGCCTACGTTGTTTACCAGCTGCCTGGAGTGGCAACCACATCCAGGAGTAGCTTTGCTCCTTCCTCTAACCTTTTGCACATGTGACCACGCGGCCAGCCAGAAGGTTGACACAGTTTCCCTGGTTAAGTCGCTGACAAGCTATTGAGAAGAAGAATGAGAAAGAGAGAAGGCAGAGGCGGGACTAATCTCAGTCTACCCTGGCACTGAGGCTGGAAAAATGGTGATTACAGAACTCTGATGCAGTGAAACCCAGTCTGTAAGGACCTTTTTTACCGTAACGCCTTCAATATCCAAATTGTATTGTTTTGTTTATCCTCACTATTTTTAATGGATGGGGGTAGTGTTTATTTAAGAAGACAGGAAAACACTTTTTAAAAATAAAAAGTATTTAAAAGGAAAACTTGGTTGTTTGCAGATAGTGTACATTGTGGAGCTCTTTGGGCCCCTGGGAGGGCTAGTGGTGATCCTACAGAGGAAAAGATTGTCACTGGAGATGGAGCTCCTCACATTTTAACAGTGGCGGAACGTAGTATGATTATGCTTGGGATTATTTTTAGGATATGAGAAGTTATCTGCAATCAACCAAAATTTAGTAACTGGTCTGAAGGAACTTAAATCTAAAGGAATTATATTTTGGCCAGCACCAAAAAATGGAAGGATTAATTTATTCTTAAAGTGACAAAAGACAAAATATGAATTGCCTATTAACTATGCTGTATTGATCCCTGGGGTGTATCCTACAGCCAAGTTACAACCAATGAAAAATAATTCAAATTTGTTCAAATTTTATATTCTATAAAACAAATTAAATTTGAAACCAACTATCCACAATGGATGCATTGATAGCCATCAGTAACACTAAGATTGGGTTTGGTCAGGCTCAAGTCAAAAAGACAAAGAAAAAGCTACCATTTCTATATACGATTTGTTCAGACATAGTAGTTACCACAACCTCTAACCCCACACCTACCTGTCTGCTTCTACTGTTATGCCCACAGAAAATCTACCATATTAATTATGTGGATTGTATTAAACAACTAGAAAAGGAAATCCACTGCAAAATGTAGGATGTAAAAGTATTTTGAGTTTGTGCTGAGGTGGGACATGGTCTAGATGCCCGTCTTGTTACGAAAGCTTGTCAGTTAGTCAATATTTAAATCAGATTTGAAAGATGGGGCAGCATGTGTGGCTGAATGGGGCTTGTTGTCCATAGAGTGGCTGCATTGTTGTAATACTCAGCCTGGTCCCAGTCTGGCGCAGGCATTTTGAACTGTAGGCTTTTGTTGGCAATCCACACGCTTATCACAGATGGTGCAGACAAAACAAACACAAAAAAACATGTTGGTTTTACAAAGTTGTTTTGGGTCCAAGAAGAGTCAAACTAAAATTGGGTGTAGAGCAACTTAAGGCTTGATGGTTAGATATTAGACACCTTCCTGTCTTATGGAAGTTACTAAGGAGATGTTTCAGGTAAACTGGGTCAAGTCTTTTCTGGAGTCCCGGTGCTTGATGGTGTTGTGTCCTGTGTCTGAAGTTCACATCATTTCAATGGTGTAATGCAACAAGCATAATGCTTCTCATGTGCAGCAGTATCTCTGAGCTTTCTTAAAGAGTACCTAAGTAGGATATTAAGACTTTGTTAGTTACTTATGAGGGGTAGCATAATTAGTCATCATTCTATAAATCATTGATCGGTTGTTCAGGTAATTGGAGAATAACTTAAATAACCGCTTGGTGTGAGCGCTATCCATCAGATCAATTCATCAAATTGTTTATTAACTCCTATAGTGTCATTCCAAAGAACTACGATTATAGTTTCATCGTTAATTTACATCGGGGGCTGTAAAAATTCCTATGAACTAATTGCATTCTGCAGGTTTTATTCTGATGTTTTTTTTCTTAGCTAGGTCTAACCTTTGATTGTGGCAAAATCCTGTTTTCTTATGTATTTCCGTGTGACATGCCAAGAGGCCATGCACCCTCACAGTGTAGACCTCCCTCTGTCTGCCTCCTTCAGATACAACCACATAGTGTGTGTTTGTTGACTTCTTGGGGGATTCTGTGATGGTTATTATTTTATTTGGGATTTATTTGGGTGTTGCTTTGCTGGTTTGGAACTGCATATGCAAGATTTGCAGTATACCGCGTTGTTTGGTTTTATATGATTGCATCGTTTTCACTTACTCACATTCTTTGGTACTAAAATAATCAGTTTTGGTATACATTATTCATGTTATGGCTGCAGTGACTTCCTGTATTCATCTATTTTAATTTTGTATGTTATTAAAGTGACACTGACCCCATAATTAACATGTGTTCTACTGTTCACTTTGTTTATAAAAATCCTTTGAAATGGGCTCACATCATCTAGATCCACATTGAGGTTAATATGGTTAATATTTAACCCTCAACTTGCACTTTGTATCCCCAAATAGTAGAAAGGGGTTTTGGACATAACATTTTGTTGATTTCCAAGTCGGAACGGTAGGCCTGTGTTTTTCAATGCAATCTATTATTGTGTTTGACAAAAATTGATTTGGTTAAGCTATTTCTAACGTTCTTCATCTTAATCTTTCAAAATTTCAGGTTGTGTTAAGCGTTTCCAAAGAAAAAGATGGCCGGGCCGAAAATGAGCCTAGTGTTTTTCTTCCATCTCTATCTAGCTATGTGTACCTATCTGTACACACGGACCCTTGCGCAGATCTTGTTACCCAGTGCAAGCATACAAGACCTGGCTTTCAAGAATATGGACTTTTCCATGAATCTCTACCGAAGAATATCAAGTTTCCATGACAATAACATATTTTTGTCACCTCTAAGCATCTCTACCGCCTTCGCCACCCTGTCTTTGGCCACCGATGGCGTTACAAGAGATGAAATATTGAAGGGCTTCAACCTGGAGGAGTTGGAGGTGGCTGGTCAGCCAGAATTCATTCCTAAACTGTTCCAATATCTCTATGGAAACCTCACCCAGAATGCCTCCATGCAGCTGGATCAGAGCACTGCCCTGTTTCTCTCTCAAGGGTTTGAGATTGAGGCAAAGTTCAGTGAGGAGATCAAGATGTTTTTCGGCGCTGACGTCATGCATGTAAACTTAACAGACACAGAAGGCAGTATCGACCTCATTAATGAGTACATCAGCAAAAAGACTGGAAACAAAGTGACTAAAATGTTAACCAGCTTGGATCCACTCACCCAGCTCATGTTGATCAACACTATTTTCTTTCAAGGTAAATGGGCCTCATCTGCAATTTAGAAAAATATGTATAAATATTTTCTTTTTTTCTTTGTCCCTACAATAAACAAACTAACACTGTGATTTTCTTTCCAAACAGGGGAATGGAATGTGCCTTTTAATCCCAATAACACAAAAGATGCTCCATTCTACATTGATAACTATAACGTTGTGCAGGTGCCTATGATGTTTTTAGAAGATAAGTTTTACACAGCTGAAGACATCCCCCTTGGTACCAAAGTGTTGAAGCTTCCATATAGACATGGTGTTGCCATGTTAATTGTCCTGCCCAACAAAGACATGGACTACACCCTCATTGATGATGAGATCAGCGCGGAGAAGTTCCAGTCGTGGGTCACAAAGCTACAGAAAACGTAACTTTAACATGGCAAAACGTTGAATGACAGGAGCAGATTATATAAGAAGAACTAGGCAGTATTCCCACTCATCTAAATACTGTGTATGGTGTCATTTGTACTAGCAAACTGGAGGTGCACATGCCCAAATTCAAAATGGAGCGATCGTATTCCCTGCACCGCCTTCTTCCAGATATGGGGGTTTCCACTGTCTTTAACACTGCAGCCAATCTCACAAGGTTGTCCAAAAACAAAGGCATCAAAGTGACAGAGGTAAGTTTGTCAACATCACATGACGTTCTGTTTATGCAATGAGTGGTAATGTAGATCAGCATCACGTTATGCAGGTGCTGCACAAGGCCGGGATAGAGGTGGATGAGATGGGCACCACTGCAGCAGCAGCGACGACAGTTGGCATTACAGCCTACTCTATGCCGATGACCTTCACCATCGATAGACCCTTCTTCTTCTTCATTTACCATGAGGATACAAACTGTTTGATTTTCATGGGCAGGGTCATAGACCCCACAAAGCACTAAGGATGTTTGCTTTTAAAAATGGTTGCTTAGATAAGATACCGGAATATGAATGATGATAAATAATTTGAACTTTTAATCATATTTAATATGATTGCATATTAAAGATATTTCCACAAATGTAACCTGCTCTGTACCTAATTACCTCTAAATGAATACCATCCACAAGAATATCATTTATATAAACGATTTTCTTTTTTAAAAGGTGTATGCAAACATGCAAATTTAAAGGAATAAAATACTTTCGAGCCCGTCTGTGCTGTTGTGTGGACTAATAAAGCTTTGTATGTCACGTGACCATCGTTGTAATGGCTGCGCTCTGGTGACATGTGAGTTAACTTTAGCAGCCTTCCGAACAAGAATTTCAGAGATAAGGTATGTTACTAATGTTAATTTAAATGTATTAGTGTTGTAATTATCTAGAATTTATCGGAACAGTAGAATCAAAAAAATTTAATGTTAGGTCACATCGTGCAGACATGCATGAACTAAGCTAATAGTAGCGAACAAGCAAACATGAGGTAGTCATGTAGACATTTTCTTCCACCACAATGTAGCTGTGTTTGTCATTATCTAGTTTGATCAAATTGAGTTTAATCAAATTTGTATTTTTTATTTTTAGGAAAATGAAGCCAAAGGGTACAAACAAACGTAGATTCTTCACGCCGAAGCAAAAGTCGGATAATAGGGGAATTCATATAAAGGGTAAATGGAAAGCAGTAGACCTCGACCCCAGTATATTCTCCGATGAAGGGATGGGCGGCCTGGTGTGTTTCGAGGAGCTGACGGATTACAGTTTGGTAGATTCGCAGAGTCTTGCCTCAAACTTGGTCCAAAAAGAAAAGAAACCCCGGAAACGAAAACCGAGTGAGACGGAGCAGGATGACGGGGAACTTGTCATGGAGGGTGACGGAGACCAAGAGACAACCAGAACATCAGATGAAACAACCAAAACATCAGATAAACCAGCAAAAAAGAAAATCAAAAAGGCAAAAGTAGCAGATCAGACAACAAAAACATCAGATAAACCAGCAAAAAAACAAATCAAAAAGGCTAAAGTAGCAGATGTGACAACAAAAACATCGGATAAACCAGCAAAAAAACAAATCAAAAAGGCTAAAGTTTCTAAAGTTGCCATGCCTGAGATTATTTCTGCTGATACTGATGGAGATGATCAGATACTGGTTAGTAAGGAAAAGGTAGAGGATGGAGCTTCTAAGGAAGAGTGCACTGAAGGTGAAGATTCAAAAAATGATGTGCAGTCAGAAGTGGAGACAAAGATTGAAAAAAAGAAGAAGAAAAAGAAGAAAAAGGCCACAGAGACAAAACCCGAAACATTGCTAGAGTCTAAAGTAGAGGTTGAGGTTAAAGTTCTGCCAAAAGAACAACCATCTAAGGACAAAGCGAAAAAGCTCCCTAAAATACAAAAGAATTGGACCAATGCTGCACTTTCTGGCTCCAGTAACCAAAACGTGGATGTGAGCGCTTGGAAGGACCTGTTTGTTCCAGTACCCGTGTTGAAGGCCCTTAGCCATCTTGGGTTTGCTTCACCAACACCTATCCAAGCCCTGGCACTGCCGTCCGCTATTAGAGACCGCATGGATATAGTGGGGGCCGCTGAGACGGGTGAGTTCCAGTTTAAAAATGCAAAGCTAATATGATCACGTATATGTATTTGGCTTTTTTATACCCACTTAACACTATACTCACCTTGTGCTTTATTCGCAGGAAGCGGTAAAACCCTCTCTTTTGCCATCCCGATGATCCACACCATCCTGGAGTGGAAGAAGAGCGCTCCAGAGAAAGATGATGACCCGCAGACAGAGAGTCCGGTCGTACATGAGGCCGAGATGGGGGATGACACCCGTTCTGTGACTGAGGAGGAGCCGAACACGGAGGCTATGGAGGACAACGATGATGACCTCGCAGGACAAGATTTGGAGGACGTCGAAGGAGATCTCACTGAGGATGAGAACGACGATGAAACAAAATTGGGATGTGTGAAGGTCATTGACAATGTCGAATTTGACTTTGAAGATAATGCCGAAGATATCCCATCCAGAAGTCGTTTTCAGCCTCTGCTTGGACTTGTGATCGCCCCAACCAGGGAGCTGGCGGTCCAGGTCAAACATCATATCGACGCAGTCGCACAATTCACTGGTAAGAATTGAATCTCCTCTTTTGTCTTGGTAAGAGTTTGAAGCATTTCACCGCTGATTGTATTGAACGCTATATTTCCCCGTTTTGCAGACATAAAGGCGGCTATAATCGTCGGTGGAATGTCACAACAGAAACAGTCCCGCTTACTCAAGCGCCAGCCAGAGATCGTCATAGCGACTCCCGGACGCCTGTGGGAGTTGATCAGGGAGGGACACCCGCATCTGCTCACCCTCAGGCACCTCAAGTAAGTCTCCAATTCAAACCTCGACCCCACCCACTTCTCATCACCACTGACAAGGTACTGATTATCATTGACCTTACCTCATTATCCTGCGGCAGGTGCCTTGTGATAGATGAAGCCGATCGCATGGTAGAGCGCGGACACTTCGCTGAGCTGGAGAGCATTCTGGAGATGCTGAGCACCACCTACTTCAACCCCAAACGGCAGATGTTCGTGTTCTCCGCCACTCTGACCATGGCCGCCACTGTGCCCTCGCGGCTCCTGCAGAAGAAGCGGAGGTTGGACACCAGGAGCAAGCTGGAGATCCTCATGCACAAAGTGGGGATAAAGTCCAAGCCGAAGGTCATCGATCTGACCAGGAAGGAGGCTACGGTGGAGACGCTGATAGAGACCCAGATCCACTGTGACAAGGACGACAAGGACTTCTACCTCTACTACTTCCTGCTGCAGTACCCTGGCCGAACCATGGTGTTCGCCAACAGCATCGACTGCATCAAGAGGCTCAACTGTCTGCTGGTCATCTTGGACCGCACACCGCTGCCTCTGCATGCCAACATGCACCAGAAGCAGCGGCTCAAGAACCTGGAGAGGTTTGCTGAGAGGGATAGGTGAGTGACTTGTTATTTCTACCCACAACTCGATTATCAACTAAATCTACTAAACTTAAGGAGCATGTCTTATAATAGATTCTTAGCATTATTTTGTACCCTTTGTCTGGATATTCAGGAATAACTTTTTTTGATCATTGCATTTTCAGTTGTGTTCTTTTGACGACGGATGTTGCGGCCCGAGGACTGGACATCCCAAACGTTCAGCATGTTATTCACTACCAGGTACATGTCATTTTCAAATGGATCTGAATCTTTTACAAGTCATTCACATAATATGCTTCCTCAAGATGCTACCATTTATGGATAAAAGGAAGGTCAAAAGTGTGTAGTGTGTACACATATATAAGTATGTGCTGGAGATCAATTATGTCTCCAACTCTAAAGAGAAGACCTTACAGACGTTAGGTTAGCTGTTGATTTAAATCAAAACATCTTGTCCATGCCAGGTTCCAAGGACATCAGAGACTTATGTTCACCGCAGTGGCCGGACAGCGAGAGCCACCAAAGAAGGTCTGAGCTTGCTCATAATAAGTCCAGACGATATGCTCAATTTCAAGAAGATTTACAAGTCTCTTGGAAAGGATGAAGAAGAGGTCTCCATGTTCCCAGTACAGAACAAATGCATGGATGCCATCAAGGTGACTTCTATTGACATTGGTTGTTGTTGTTTTTCCTTCAGTGACATGTTGTGTTCGGTTAATATAATACCAGTTTACGTTCACAGGAGAGGGTGGGCTTGGCCAGAGAAATTGAGAAGATAGAGTTCCATAACGGCAAAGAGAAGAGCCACAACTCCTGGTTCAGAAAAGCAGCCGAGGACCTGGAAGTAGACTTGGATGATGATGTTTTGATGGGTACTGTTACATTTCCTCATAATACACACAATAAACACATCTCATGCACGCATCTCACGTGTTTTGAATGCATTTGTAATTAACCATCCCTTTTTGCTTTTCAGGCAGAGGAAGAGATGAACATGATGACCACCAGCAGCAGAAGATGGTGAAGGGCATGAAGAAGCACTTGAAGTACTTGCTTTCGCTGCCAGTGTTCAAGCACGACATCCGGACCAAGTACCCCACCCAGATGGGCAAGCTCTCCCTGCCTGTGATGCCTCGTGCTGGAGTGGAGTCCGCCATCACCAGTGTCTCAAAACAGCCCAAGAAACCAAGACGGAAGAAGGCTAAACAGCAGCAATGAGCATTGACGGAAACACTTTTATTTGCGGACAGTCACGTGAGAAATGTGTTTTTACGTCCAGGAATATTTGAAACAACCTTTTTTTAAAGACAATATTGTGCAAAATTATATCTCTGTATGTTTTACAATCGCTGTACAATTACATTATGGTATGAAAGGCATTCGTTGATTTTTTTTTCTTAAAACCTTTTGATGTTTATTCATCCAATGAACAGCCCTGAGATGGGTGGAGTCTTTAGTGGACAGCAGTGGTCAGAGTTTGGAACGCAGGTAGAGTATGTCGTAGTGGGAGGTGTGGTAGAGGAGATGCAGGGAGGGCTCAGCCCCCTCCGGAATGATGTGGTGAACCAGCCGATGGTCGTGTCCCTCCATGGACACTACATGGATGCCAACATCCAGGGCCTTCAGTAGAGCCAAGATGTCTACGTGATCGCACTCCATCGCCATCGTCTCTACTTCCTAAAATAACGACATTTTGGATTTCATGGCCCGGTTAGCAGTACAACAATGTTTACCGAACAATGTTATTGTTGCGTTATTACATCCAAAATGATTTGCACTACTCGGTCACAAGAGGGCAGCAACACTGTTACTAACTTGTTTGCAGTAGGTTTTCAGGCAAGGTGCTTCAACAAAGTTACAGAAGAAGTCTGCGTGGTTTTGTAGGTAGGTGGACGTGAGCAGTCTCAGATACTGCACGACGCTGTCAGAGGTAGATTGCTCATTGAAGAGTGTGAGCAACGTCTCTTCTTTCTCATCTGCCTGGCATTGCTCCACAACGTCTATGACCTAAAGAGAAGGGTATCAGTTTGTCACGTTATAATTATTTATAACTAAGAATTCACTTGACGTGATACAAGAATGAAGGCTTGATCATATTTTGCAATATAAAGCACTGCTAATTCACTTTATTCAGGTGACCATTGAAGGCAGTCTCATCCAATCCTGCCGAGGAAAGCTCTCCTCTGCTCTTCATCAGTCTATCCTTGAATCTGAAAATGTAAACCAAAAGATAAGTCAACCTATTTGACAAATAGCCATTTAAATACGTTACGCTGTGCTTATTCTAATATTTAGGGCTGACCTCTGCAAAATCCTGTCGTTTTTGTGAATCGACTCCAGGTATGCAAAACAGAAGGCACGGTAGAAGCAATTCCCATCCCCACGAATCTTTCTTACGTAAGCATACTGGTCACTTAAATCCTGAAAAGAAGGAACAGGTCAGATTGCTTTCACTGCGACCCCCTTCCCCTGACTGCAGCAACCCGACTGTAGATGATGCGTACATTGTGTTTGTCATCCGGCGTCTGCTCCAGGAACACCGATGAAATGTCCTCTCGCCCTGACACAAAGCTGGGTGGCTCCATCATGCGATGTGAGACGAATACCAGCAGAACAACAACCAGCAGATCACCAGCGACCAGCAGATCGCTAACAACCAGCAGATCACCAACAACCTTCCTAACAACCAGAGCTACATACCGCACCCGGAATGTTGGGTTACCAACATTCACTACTCACTATTTCTTTACTTGAAAGAATGTGCTATTGTTGTGAAATAAGTTAGCGACATATGAACTGTGAGGCAGGACATAAAGAAAATGTCACGTCAAATCGTGTTTGGTAGGACACAGTCGAGACATTCCTAAGGTTTTGAAACAAATTATCCACCAAGAACCGGATATTTAGAACTAACACGTGTTTGAGTTAAAGGGACAGTACACATTAACGAGACCGGATAGATAATTATAATCGTCTATTAATTCTCATAATGCACAAAACCTACACATTTGCCTAATTAAGTTGGGCCTTAACAAAAAAAGTCAAAATATAATAACAAATAATACAATGTTGTTTACATTAATTATTACTCAATATGTGCATTGTGGATCAATAAACGTACACAGATGTTAAAATGAATGTTAGGGTTAAATTAATGTTTCAAATAAATGAATAAACATACATTTACATTATACATATATATTGTACTGTCTGGGAACTTAACCCTTGTTTTATTTATTTTATTCCCCTTTTTTCCTCAATGTTTTAGTCCATTGTGCTGTGTGTTTGTCCTCCATGCTTTAGTCCATGTGTTGTTTCTCCCCTTCCATCTAAAGGACCACAATGGAAACAAGCCTTTGGGCTTTATTGTGTTTTTTTTATCCTTTTGAACACTTTTTGTTAATTGTTGATTTTTGTCAATGAAGTTTTCATCATCATACATAAATATAAACTAGACGTATTCCTACAAATACCGAACAAATTTGAATAACGAATTGTGGTGTACAGCTAGCTGAAAGCGCTTTCAGTACCTAGTATATTGGAAATGTTCAGTAGGATGAAGAAGTGCTGTAGTTTTATGGTGGCTTCTTGGGTGTTTTGGAGGGTTGCTAGGGTGTTCTGGCTGGTTGTTCTATGTTGTTGCTAGGGTGTTCTGGATGGTCGGGTGTTCTATGTTTTTGATAGGGTTCTATGTTGTTACTAGGGTATTCTGGCTAGTCGGATGTTCTATGTTGTGTATGTGGCTAGGGTGTTCTTGGTGGTCGGGTGTTGTATGTTGCTAGGGCCTCCCAGGTGGCTGTAGTTCTAGATGGTTAAGGTGTTCTTGGTTTTAAAGTCTAATAATTGGAGATTGGATAATTGGATTGTATAGATGTTTGGGTGCTATCATTTAAAGTAAAGGTGGAATTATTTTTCGAGAAGGTTTGGGAAGAATAGTCCTGCGAGAAAATTGTTATTTTTCTAAACCGTAAGTTCTAAACCGATTTTTTGATTGAAACGTGTAAACGTTTAAATGTGAAGAACATTTAAAGTTATCGTTTGTAAAAAAGTGAACTTAGAATAATTGTATTGTGTATATATTCAACAAAGCAATTGTTACAGAAACAAAATACCCCCAGATTAATAAAGTTATCTGAATAACCTAAATATTCTCCACATTTTATAGAGTCCATCCATTAGAGTCTATTGAACGACTTTAAATAGATATTCCACTCTTTTGGCTGAATTTGCTTGGACTTTTAATTAGTGTTTTACTGCTGCTGTTTTTGACTGAGGGCACAGCTCCTTGGCTGAATGTGGCTGCTAAGTCCGTCCCACTGGTCCCCCCCCTATGCTCCATCAGTCTTGTCGCTTTCCTCTCTGTGTCTCTCGTCTCTAGTATGTATTCCTGAAACGACAATGAAGTCAAATAAATGGATAACCATGAAAAATAAGAAGTTATTATTATCGGTATTAACAGTACTGATAATAACAGTATTGATCAACCGTTGTCTGTGGGTCCTTACCTTGACCATGTTCATCATTCTTAACAAGTCCATGTCCTCCAGCGGTCCGTATGTATTTAAATAGCACTGCCCTCCTAGGTTCCTGACTGCAATGAGCAGGCTCGCCACTTCTTCCACCTGTTGAGAGAAGGACAGAGGAAGAGAGACTGGTTTCAATCCGTACCTCTTGAAGAAGACCGCATCATGGAGAGTATAACCCAATCAAACCCTACCTGGCCTCTCTGGTGGCCTTGCTCCATGAGCAGGTTCATATCCCGCTGCTTGTTCTGCTCTTTCAGCATGTCCCGTTGACCCTGGAGTTCAGACAGGGCCCTGTTGGTCATCTGACGCACACACACACACACCAAGAAGAGATGCAGTTTTAGTAACAAACACTAAGTATGTATCCATGGACCATGAACTTTACCAAAACAATCAGTTTCGACATGGTCCCCACCAGCTGGTCTGTGTTGTGCTGCTGCTTCTGGACGTCCAGGTGTCTCTGGCCCTGCTCCAGCTCTTGGACCAGCTTCCCCCCCCGCTGCTCCAGTTCCTGCTTGGTGACCGACAGCGTCTCGTGGCGGTGAATCAGCGGCATTATCAGAGACTCGTTCCCATAGTCTAGGTAACCTGTGGTTACAGGTTCACACAATGTAACACCGCCACTCACAAATCTGTTGAGGATGTAAACAGGTGGTCCTCGATCACAGATTGATCAACTCACTTTCAGGGAGATAGTCCAGCAGTTTCATCAAGTAGTCCTCGTAGATTCTGTATTTGGCCACTCTGCCTTTTAATTTCTGTTGCCTATATGGAAAGAGGTATGGCAAATAGAAAGCATTATCCATCCAGGCATAATATTATGTTATATAAGAGATTATATAATATCATATATTATATATATTATGTTATATGGAGGTGGATTTCCGAGGTCTCACCTGACTTTAAGTTGCATCAGCTGCTGGACTATGTCTTCAATTTCCCGTTTCTTCAGGGTATTTTGTTCTCGTGCCATTTGGTATTTCTTCACAGCCCGCCGTCGCTTCCCTTCATTATCCTCGACAAACTTTTCAAACTTCTTTGCTTTTTCTTTAGTCTGGATGAACATAAACAACCATAAGCCTCTATGTCTTGTTAATGTGTTTATATTGTGTGTGTGTGTGTGTGTGTGTGTGTGTGTGTGTGTGTGTGTGTGTGTGTGTGTGTGTGTGTGTGTGTGTGTGTGTGTGTGTGTGTGTGTGCATGTTCGCATGCATGCGTGAGTGTGTGTGTGTGTGTGTGTGTGTGTGTGTGTGTGTGTGTGTGTGTGTGTGTGTGTGTGTGTGTGTGTGTGTGTGTGTGCGCGTGTGTGTGTATGTGTGTAATGCTTAAAAGTAATTGGGTTTTCCGTCTGAAATCAAATTACCCTAATGTGTTTGTATGAGCCTGATCTTGTTAGGGTTACATAATGTTCTGCAACCAACCTCCTGGTGTTTCCGGAGCAGTTCAGCGCTTCGCTGACTCAGAGTCTGGATGAGGATTTTAAACTCTTGGTGTTTCAATGATAGCTGCCGGTCCACTTGGTCCAATTCAACCTGCTTTTTCAGAACCAGGGTCCGTTGCAAAGTGTTCACCCCTGTCTCTAAGATTTTGCCAGGGGCCTGCAGAAAAACAAATCCACTTTGAAACCTATGCATATTAGACATTTCACCACCAGAAGTAGGTTTATTGATTTTCATTAAAGTAAGGCTTTAAATTAAGGTACATTTCGACTGTCCTACCTCGGTTAAGACAGGTATGTAGTTTACATTTTCTGAATGTCTATTTTGAGAGAAAACATTGTAAGGTCAAGATATAGACAACAACATGTACCATTCATATGGTCAACAGACGATTAAAAAACGATCTATGTATCCATTACTCTGTCTCTAAAAACATTAGATATTCCTACCTGGTTTCTTCCAACTGCGTTTCAAAAATATTTCTTATTCTATTTTCCAACGTTAGTTTTAGTCGAGGATCGTCGTTATCTATGAAAGGAACCGACCCAGTTGCCATGTTTGTGACTTTTAATTTCCAAGCAGGCCTTCACTATAACTTTACTAACATAACTTATCTATGTGCACGTTGCGAAATTATTTGCATTCGTATTTAATCCGTGTGTTCCACGGTTGCCTAGGAACCCGATGCAGGACCGGGGAATGCGCAGGGCGACTCTCTGTTGTCATAGTAACCGGGGAGGCGTTCTATTTCAGTGAGAAGAAGTGAGAGGCATGGAGATGAGATGATAGGTAGCCCTTCTTAGCCCCGCTTCAATTTAACGCTTGATCAAAGCTAGCATACATATTAGCATACATTTTAGCACTTGTTAGTGCGTGTGCGCGGTCCTGCGAGCTATACAGACTAGCTCAGGAAGCGGATTTCTTACCTCCCTTTATAATGATGGATATGTAGGCCATATTTAAGTTTAAAAAAATAATAATAATATATATATTTATATTAATTTATTTTATATACAAACTTTGGTTGTTTATTTCCATATTTTTATGCGATTACATTTATACAATTTTCTTTTGCAGAAAATTGTAACAGAAATAACTCCCCCGTCCATAATGTCATCTTAATGTGCACTTGCCCAGGCCACAAGGAGGCGCTGTATACGTACCTGCTGTCACTTCCTCCGGTAAAAGCATGTAATACCATAGGTGCCTTAATACCCTGTACATCTATGTAATACGATTGGTTTAACTTTATGTAATCTATTGAGCCAATCATAAGCATAACCGAAATCATATAAATATGCACACCACAGTATAGGAATCATTTGATGGGAGAGAGAGAGAGAGAGAGAGAGAGAGAGAGAGAGAGAGAGAGAGAGAGAGAGAGAGAGAGAGAGAGAGAGAGAGAGAGAGATATCTTTATAAAACATCCTCTCTGGGTACCTGGCGTGGAGAAGCGACCTGCACAGGGAAGGTAAGACTGTAAGAGTCCTAGTAAATATCATTTGAGGGGAATATGGACTACAGGGTTTGAGATTACAGGGTATATCAACGTCCAAGCCCCAGTCACTTGTTTTAGTTTATTTTGATATAAAGTAGGTATTTAACTTTAATCAAAGAAATTGTTGTCTTCTATGTAAAATCTTAAATGATTGGGTGTTGGTGTTGTGTTACCTGTAGAATTCATTTAAATTCACCATAATTCAAAAGAGCTTTATTGTCATGGAAAAGAAGCGTTCTCATTGATAAAGCAGTTTCGAAAATACATGAAGGAATAAGAACTATAAAATGAAAAATAATAGTGAATATTGATTATCAATGTGTCAAGTGATATGTGGTCGGGGGACGGTAAAGTGGTCTGTGGGGTTAGGGAGTGGGTTAGGGGGTAGTATCAGGTGATATGTGCTGGGTCTGGGGAGGGTTAGGTGGTCTGTGGGGTTAGGGAGTGGATTAGGGGGTAGTATCAGGTGATATGTAGGGTCTGGTCGGGTGAGGGTTAGGTGGTCTATCATAGAAAGATACATTGATTATGTATTTTCAGTCAATTATAATAAACCCTCATAACTGTGGATCTGACATTATTACATAAAACAAATGACCTTACCTTGATTGAAATCTTGAGACTTCTGAAGGAAATGGCACACTTCCAACAGCAAATAATATACAGAAAAGGCAAGCTCTCAAAAAAACAGAATTAGATTTGAGGGGAAAAGTTCATGAAACTGAACCTGTTCTAGGCAAGCGATGACATTTGAGGAAATCGAACATTACTATGATAACCAGGGTTTTGTGAACTATTGGATCAGTCTATATGGTATCCTTCCACACATCGGGATACACTTCTACAAGGTCATAAAGTCCCCTTCAAACATTATTGGGTTAGCCGCAGTCCTCAAATCAGACAGCTGGATTTCTTGTATAAAATAATAATAATAATAATAAACAGAATGTCGCATCTATAAAGGCAATGTCCAGTCAACAGGGAACGCTGTATTGGAGGATGATTAAGTTCCTTGTTCTGCTGCTGGGGTTCTCTGGCTTGACCTTCTCGTGTGATCCTCCAGGTAAGATCTGACGTCACCCCCGTCTCTACTGCTCCCACAGCGTTGATGAGTTCACAGTTAAATGATAATCAAATGAACCCTGGTCTCACCATCATCATCACTATCCACCTCCTCCTCAGGTGAATACACTCCTCAGGAGTATATTCTGATGGGCAAAAATAACCTAAACGGACATTACATTATGAATATAGTCAACTCTGGGCCCAAATCTAATAAACACAACACACCACACATTCAAGAGGGTCAAGATGACCCTCGAGCCCCCTCCCTATCAGTCTGCGGAGAACACTCTGCCTCAGCTAGATGGCGAGGACACACATATCACACAGAAAGACAACACAACCCAGAGGCTCAGGGACAAGAGAACCCTCGATAACCCACACAAAGTCTAACAAACACACCTGGCTAGGAAAGATACTATAAGTTTCTCATGCACCAAATCACGGGTGCTCTTCTGAAGCAGAACTTCCACGGAGGCGAAGCTCCAGACGACCTCAGCGCTGTTAGGGGACGTAGAATATTCGATCTCTCACGCTTTATGAATCAGTATTACCTTTGCCACTTTACTCAATAAATCCAAGGCCCTCGTGCTGATAGACTTTATTACCTCTCCGTCTCATTTTATCTGGTCAAGTAATTAGGCAGACTGTTTTTCCCAACAATTCTCCTGACAGGTCCTCCGAATACCTGTTCCATATACAAAGAAATGAAACCTTTGAGCATACTTGAAGGCGAGGGTCTTTACATCAAACCAGACGCTCTGAAGGATTTCGAGGATTTTGAGGATTTTGAGTTCACATGGCACCGCAAGCAGGGATGCACCCCCTTCTCTTCCTCAGAGAAGGAGCGGATCCATCACCATGGCCCTGCCCTCTTCTTCCTCCCTTCCTCCATCAACGACAGCGATCTCTACATTGCCCGGTGAGACAGCCCCTAGGCATACCACAGAGAAACTGACAATAACACTATAGCCGGAAACAGTAGAGCAGGAACCTGATTTCCTGAGTTGGCTCTTGGGTGGTTGGGTGTTTGTAATAGTAAGGATGGATAAAACAGTCCTCATGCCAGACAGTGAACTGGTTCAGTGGTTCCTGTGTCTTCATGGCCTGCTCCCCCCTGGCAGGCTCGACAAGGCCGGAAATTGCTCCATCTTCTATGTACCTGTGAAAGTGGTGGCCAGGGGTCCCGAGGAATTGGATTCACACTACATACCCATCGAAATCTCTGACTCCAACCCCGAAATCACCTGTCCGGAATTGGTTAAGGATCTATGCAAATATAAAAAAGGGGTTTTCAGCTGGGAACAGGTATGTCACCGGTCTCTGGGGTCTCATTGTCTAACCCCGACTTGCTGCTTCATGACCTTTCTCTGTACCCACTGTTTAACCGCTTCCTACTCCTTAAGGAACAGTGTATGTACTTTTTAACACCTACATGCACCTTAATGACCTGTATCTGTACGGTTTAGCCCCTACCTGCTCCTTAAGGAACTGTGTATGTACTGTTTAACCCCTACCTGCTCCTTAATGACACGTTTATGTACTGTCTAACCCCTACCTGCTCCTTAATGACATGTCTATGTACTGTCTAGCCCCTACCTGCTCCTTAATGACATGTATATGTACTGTCTAGCCCCTACCTGCTCCTTAATGAACCGTGTATGTAGCCACTGTGTAACTTCTTAAAGACCCGCCTTATTCCTGTGTCCTCAAAGAACTCCACCCTGATGGCGGGGGAGGCAGGCCAGCGCCTGCGGCTGCAGGGCGCAACCAAGAAGGACAACACCTTGTACACCTGTAGGTGCACCTGGAGACACAACGAGATGGTGTACAACGTCACCGCCTCCAGGCAACTGAAGGTCAAGGGTCAGTCCCCAGAGGCACTTTAAGGTTAAAGTTTGGGTCAGAGCATATGTAGAGGTGACTCATTGAGTTACCTATATGGATCTAGATGTATACGGGTGATTCTACTGAATTGAGCTTTCAGTTTTTACATTTGTTACATTTGTTGATGAGATGTATCTATTTAAGTGTGGTGGAAATTGTATTGACAACTTAACCCTTTATTTTAATAAAGGGTAATAATAGTATAAAAGAAAAGTAGTCTCTGCAGAGAGGTCACACTACACGCCAAGCATACAAAGGCGCTGGTGGAGCCCCGAACAGAGGGCACACTCCAGTGTAAGAGCAGGGAAACGTCCTTGAGGGCACAGTTGCAGATAGCGATGCCACTATTCCCTTCGTCATCTCAGGATGGAGCTGGTATAGCAGCGAGTCAGCCGAGGTTGTCTCAGTACCCCTCCGAGGGCAAGGGCCAAGGGCATCCACTGGTATTTTGAGTACCTATTTCAAGGCTGTACAGTGGCATTGAAAAGGATTTCTATTTTCAAGCAAATCAGAAGTGGGGTTGTTTTTTTCCGACCCCAAGGAAGAAGCATTTGGTCTATTTGGCCCTCAACCTCAAATGAGTTTGACACCTCTGGATACAAATTTTTCGATTCGATGTTCAGTTCCATGGGTTAAGAGGCAAGAGAGAGGGTGGGACTTCGGCGTGAGCGCTATCCGTTTGAGTTCCATCGATTAAAAAAGGCTTGAGTGAAGAAGCAGGGCGGGACTTCTCAATGACGGATATCCATCTCCATCCCACGACTGAGATATTGCTTTGTCAGAAAACCCTCATATTTGTACTCCTTGTCTTTGTTGTGGGTCCTCTTGGCATGTTCTAAATCTACTCACTCCGTGGACGCAGCTCACAGGAAGTAACAGAGTGGACACAGTGTTTCTGTAGACTGGGATCGTGCTACAATGTATGAGCCTCTCTCAGCCCAAAACATCAACACTACAGGAACCACAGCTTCATTGGGAAATGCACAATAATGGTGTCTCTTATCTCATGGTCGTTCATCCCGTTGTTCTTTGTATTTTCTTAAACCCAAAGATAAGGTGATTCATGATATCCAAATCATCAATCCCACCACCCAGGAGCTGAAGGTTCACCCAGGTGAGCTCCTCATTCGAGGGTCGCCTAAAATGCAGAGGCTCGCGGGAGAGTGTAGACGGATGAGATAGAGATATTTGATGATGCATTGTTGATTGACCAAATAATGATTTGAAAGGTTGCGTAATGGTCTTTCCAATTCACGAACAGACTGCGTAATGCTTCATAGGCGCAAGTGAACTACAACCTATCACTGAGTGTGATACAATACGCATTTATGACCGGGGGATTTGGTATCATAGGCAGACGTGGGTGGGGGTTAAAACCATTCTGGGGAAGTAGACGCATGCAAATGTAATGTAATTTCCAGACCTTAAAAATGCAATCAGAGGTCCAAAATGGTCGGGGGAACCCCTCTTCTGACCTGATGAAGAACCAGAACCTCTATTCTCCCAGAAACAGGGTGAGGTAGAACAGTGTTAGCAGTGGAAGACCAACAGCCTCTGGCTCCTCTCCAGGTTTCCCGCTGTCGATAACGTGTAAGGTCCTCTTTGGGACCAACATCCAGACAGGATGTAGCGTGACCTGGGAGAAGAACAACCACAGTGTGCATGAGATGGACGGCTACAGACAAAATTTCTCAAGGTGAGAGGTAGAAGATTCGGCCTGTTGTCCGAACAAAAGCAGCATTTCCAACACCTAAAGAGCTTCTTCTACTACTAATAATAATACATACTCAAACTCCTACTAATACTCATACTACTAATACTTTTAATAATAATGTTAATAACAGTGATTGATCTCCATCTATCTGGTGGTGGTGCTGCAGGGACATGGAGGAGCCCTCTAAGAAGAGCTTTTGCTCCTCCACCCTGATTATTGACAAGGTCCAGAAGTCCGACCTCAAAGCCTCCTTCAGGTGTCGGGCTAAAAACCAATGGAAGACCATATACCACACTCTGACCCTCAAGCGTGCAGGTCTGTGAAGGTCATTAAATAACAACATATTATTCATATCTAGAGAGAAAACCCTTAATTAATCCCCCGGTCCTCAGAATCACTGACCAGCCTGGTGGTGGCAATGATGTGTGTCAGTGCTGTGTTCCTGTTAGCCACCACTGTCATCAAATACTTTGCTGTGGACCTAGTTCTGTTTTCCAGAAGGTTCCTGCCATGCACCAAGGCCTACAACGGTAAGTACATCACAGAGCTCCCATCCACACTTGTTAAAAAGACTTGAGCTCCCATCTGCGCTAGTTACAAAGTATTGATGTATTTGCTAGATGGGTCCCTGGTGTGTTCCAGAGGTGTTGAATGTCTGCTCTTCGACTGCTGCCTGGGCTAGATGGGTCTCTGGTGTGTTCCAGAGGTGTTTAACGTCTGCTCTTCGACTGCTGCCTGGGCTAGATGGGTCTCTGGTGTGTTCCAGAGAGAGATGTTTAACGTCTGCTCTACGTCTGCTGCCTGTGCTAGATGGGTTGCAGTATGACGTCTACGTGGTGTACCACTCTCAGAAGGAGAGTAAGGCCATGGAGGAGGTCCTGAGCCGGTTCCTGTACCGGGCTCTGCCCCAGGTCCTGGAGCAGAAGTGTGGGTTCAGGGTCTTCATCCACGACCGCGACGCCATCCCCGGAGAAGGTCTCAGGTTTAATGTCCGCAGAGCATTTTCTGTACCCATATCGTTAGCCTCATAACATAATTGCCTAAGTCCTGTTTTGGCCAAATTGTGATATCTAACCTAAGTGCAGAGTGCTTTTTACATTCAATAATCACTGTCTGCCGTGTCATCTATTTAACATTTTTGACACTAAATACAAGATGAACCTTAAAATATGACATGGGCAATTATGCTATGAGGCTAACGATATGTAACGTTTTGTACTGAACTCACGATGCACCAAAGAAAAAATACAACCCGACAAAGATAATACCATAGTCCACCAAAGTGTTATTAGTAGCACTAATGCTGGTAGAAGGAAAGAGGAAAGTGGAGGAACTCTTTCAGTACTTTTTACAAAGTACTTTTTCAGCAGCATAGCAAGCCTGTCCACTAACAATTTACAAATTGACTGAATAATTGCTCTGGTAAGGTGTATACAAAATTAACTCCTTATGAAAACGTATAACCAGGACAGGAATGAGTATATTCAACAGTATAGTTACGCTGTCATGAATTGGCTTCAGAAACTATGCTTCATAACATAGTTACAATATTGTTGACCAATACAAAATGTGTGTTTACATCCCTGACACGCAACCCAGTATCCCATCACAGGAAGTACTGAGGTATCTGCACAGTCAGATACAATCACTGGTACACATCCTTCTTCAGATGCTTGTCAGACCAGCATCCTTCCACTCAAGCATTGCCTCCTGACTAACTTGTTCAATATTAATGCACAAGAACTACACAAAGGGATTGGACCCATCTCTAGCTGCAGCATTAGGAGTTAGTGCCTTGCTCAAGGGCACAGGCAGAAGTGTCCCCCTAGGCACATCTTTTGTATCCATAGGAACCCTATTTTGTTCATTAGTATTATTATATCTATTTTTCAGACTGAAAGTTACATAAATTGGCATGCTTGCAGAACTTAGGAAACACGTGATGGATGCAAAAGACTGGCCAGATTCTCCCATAGGTGTAGAAGGTATTGCTATTGAGTTTCCACTCAATAACACAGAAGACAGCAGAGATAAACCATTATATATTAAACATATGCATATGCGTCCAAAGGATGTAGGCTCTGTGGTTTACATAAAATGGCTAAATGAGAAGATACCATATTGTACGATGACAAAATCTATATAAAAACAAAGTGGAAGCATTCATTTAAAGTTTGCGTCACTTGACCACGGGATCTTGCCAGTGCTGGCTTAAAGGGGTACACACATCCTAATTTCTAAATTAGTTTTTTTTATGCTTTAGGCACATGGTTGGTGATCATTTTGATGATTTGCAGATCGGTTGAAGCAGGTGGAGGAGCGTGTGAAGCTGAGCAGGAGGCTAATGGTGGTGCTCACTCCAGGGTCGGAGGGCGACGAGATGCTTGGCTCCTCCCCCAGCGGTCCACCGGGCGTGGCTGTCGACTGGCAGGTGGGTCCTCCTTACACACAATAGATTCAGTCACGGTTCCGTTAAAGGTGCCCGATATGGCGCTTCGACCTGGTGTCATATTTTGTCTGAACGAACACACCAATTTCAATTTCAATTTAGTTTGAAGTATATATGGGCCTCAACTCAGAACCTTTTGGCTAGCCACTACAATCCTGCCCATCCCCCCAGAACTCTACACTTAAATGTGTGTGTGTGTGTGTGTGTGTGTGTGTTTTCAGATAGGGCTCCACCATGCCCTGCTCCAGCAGATGAGGGTGATTCTGGTGCAGCTGGGAGACATGGGACCCCAGGGCTACACCCATCTTTCCCCCACCCTGCAGCACCTCGTCCGCAAATGTGCCCCCCTCTGCTGGCGGGAGGACTCCCTGGGCGCTTCCCACTGGTACTCCCACTTCTGGAAGAGGGTGCGCTATGCCATGCCCGCCGCCGTGGCCAGACCCTCTTCTTCTGTGGTGTGATCGCTGCTGGGCTGTGATGTTACCATGGGCTCAGGACCCACGGACACCCATTTCAGATGCTTAGCCTGTTGTCATGTACTTGTGGCAATTCCCCCTGGCAATCCCTCTTGTTGAGCGCCTCCTGCTGGCCTGATGGACCAACAATAATGTCTATTATATCCCATTTCTGGTAGGGATATAAATCAAGCTAAACAATTCTTATGGAAATTAATTTAATAAACAAGAAATGTAAAGGGATAATATAACTGAACAATGACTGAAATTTAGGTGGAGGGGTGATGTGTACAGTGTTTGTGCAGCTATCTAGTATTAATGAGTATGTTTAACATGTTAAACCTATTGAAACTGAAACCCAGGCTGAATATCATTCAGAAGCCATTTAGCCATGCGTCTTAATCCATCCTTGCATTTTCTCTCTATGATCATTGATTGTTTTAAAGGGCCCCTACTACACCACTAGGTGTGAGTGGGACTCGCCATAACAAACTACCTATACCTTTTCCTGTGCCTTAGTAACATCACTAGTGGGCGTGTCCACCTAGATGTATGATGGTTAGTTAAGTAACATTTGCTACAGTCCACTGGTTAGCAGTAGCGTGCGGTGACCCTAAATTTCAGTGGGGCAGAAACTACTGGCATATGACCACACCCACAATTTATGTGTGTTTTTTAATATGTACATATTATATACATATATAATATTGTATTATATATTATTATAATATATATATAAAGTGTGATGTAATATACACATCACTCACACTCGTGGTCCATAAATCCCCTTGTCCTGTTGTTTGATGGCTAACTTCTCTTCCAATTTTAACCTCTCAAATGGGTTTTTAACAGAAACTCAACACTGTTAATCACAGGTGCAACACCACTCGCCATCTGCATCTGATATAGAAACGACGAAAGATACTGGCGGAATAATTTGAGTTAAAACAACAACAGTTCTAGAATATGACCATGGGGCAGACTACTTTACGACCATATAGGCGTCTTTGAGCGCGGAATGCAATTCTTATTGCAGCCTGCAGGGTTATGCTATAAACATACAGAGAAACGCAGTTGCTGAGCTGCCCCCAACATTGCATGACAACAGCCAAAAACTCAACTAGAATCGCCACCATCATCTAAAATTTGATGTCAACAGACCAAAAATAGTCGGAAAGCCTGCAGAAACTATAGATAGTTAATGTAACAATCACATTATTAAAAAATAGACTTGGAGCAATGATTTACTGAGGAACATTTTTTTGGGGAGCATGCTTTTGCAAGTAGTTCGCTGCCCCACCTGCCCTTATGGACGGCACGCGCCTGCTGGTTAGGCTGATCTAATCAGCATACATCTAGGTGGACACGCCCACGTTTGATTTCACTAAGGCACAGGAAAAGGCCAAATTTCTAATGACTTGTAATAGCTAATCACACTCACACCTGGTGGTATAATAAGGGTCCTTTAAGTTTATTTTGTATTAATTATAAGACTTTTCTGATTTTGTTATGTTGTTCTGAAACATCTGCATCAATAAAGAAGATTGGCTTGAATGAGTTTCATGGTTTTACTTCATAAAGACATAGGCCCATTGTTTCATTGTTTTGTACCTGTTTCCTTCACTCATTCGATTATTCACCTTCACCTGTCATGAAATCTAATATTGTGTATCTACTTCCTGAACATTCCTGGCATTTTGTGTTATTAGAGTTAATTAACGCCTTCATAAATAGCCCAGACAATGCAGCCTAGTTCAGCCAGTTTAAAGAGATATGCTGCTGGACTTGTTTTGGTCAAAACAAGTCAAGGCCACTCATGATTCCAAACTCTTTGAACGTGATGCTGGCGTCTGGTAGACGCAGGTGTTTGTTAAAAATATATATTATTTAGGCCTACTGTTGGTTGACTATAAAGGTTAACAGCTGAAGAAGAAGTTTGTTTGTTTCAGGCTTCTATAACACATTTTAAGATTTATTTGGACCTACAAAAGACCAGGAAGTCTACAACAGGAACATAGGTGAGTAGAAATGAATCAGAAAATGTTGTTCCTGAAACGACGATGATAAAACAAATAAACAACACAACACAAAAAATAGATTTTAGTTCAGTACTGAACTAAAATCTATTTTTTGTGTTGTGTTGTTTATTTGCATGATCATGCTCAATAACTGTTTTCAACAGGTGTTTCAACTTGATGTTTATCAGCATGTGGTCTCCCTTTTCGTGTCGTTAAAAATAAAAAAAAGCTATCGTAAGAAGATAAAGTGCAAACCTCCGAAAGCAAACTACAGATACATCAGCCCGGTGTAATCTTTCTAGCTGCACAGTCAGAGTGGGACCAAACGCCGTTGAAAATGCCCTTAAAAGGCATTCGTCCGTGGTACTGAAGCTGCAGCTCTCTGGCCGTGCACCCCTGCTCACTTCGCTGGCCTGCAGGTCATTGTGCGTGTGGAAATAGTGTAACGTGCGTGCGTGAGTGCGAGTATGCGTGCGTGCGTGTGTGGGATTTTCTTCGTACAATGAGCCCATAATTAATAATGCCATTTGTGTGGTCTCATCTACACTATTGAGTGTCATCAACTACACAAGGATTTCACGGGTCACCATTGGGCCATGCCGACTGGAAAGAGAAATAGCAGTGATGCGTGTGTCACCTCGACTCCTGATGTTATGGTGGACCTGTTACCAGCCACCAGATGCAGGACCCTTCCCCAGACTAGGCTGGCCCCCTACCACTGGACTGTCCAGGCTAACACGGAGGAAAACCTTTGCAGGTATTCAGCCCGATTGTTATTGACTTATTACATTATTGTCCATTTGAACTTTGACATGCATCTAAATTCATATCCTTATATTCGTATAGCAACGAATTGGTTTGGCAATAAGGTGTAGCCTACACGCCTTTGCGTTACACTATAACCACGATTAACCCCGTGATATCCGTGATAAGTGCCTTCCTGTTTTACCGAAAAAGTCTCATTAAAATCATGACACGTGACAAGAGCTTTTATCGTATGCAGGCTGTAATCATTATATATGCTACCTCGAATGAACGTGACAATAACATTGCTATAAATATGGGATATGTTTCTAGATCTCGTGAGAACAACTGTAATGGATGAAGTAGGAACTGTGAAGTCAGTGAGAAATTGAGAAAGGGAAGTTATCTTGAGCGCCGTTAGCGCTATCTTGTGATGGTGCACCGACACATGCAGCGACCCCCACCAGCCGCATGACAATCTAGTCCCGAAATAATCTCCGAGCAGCACAGCTGAGCTCCCTCCCCCTCGACGCGCCATGCCCCTCTACCGCCGCACACTTCATCTGCGCCTCCACTACAATGACGAAATTCAGTTATTCCGAATATCTATCTCAACTACGAAATGCGGGGAGCAAACGAAACCACGAAATGTTCACGGCCACAGCAGACGGACGGAGACGTGCCGATAGACAACGGTCCACGACGCCAGAGTGTGCGGAGTGAGTCCCTTTAATCCTTTTGACAGCGCGCTAGCAGTTCTCTAAACGTATCGGTGCCCAGGCTGTGGTCAGTGTGAGCAGCGGGGATCCGCGCTTTATGTATGCTAGTAAAATGAAATCTCAAGCGACTTGATCTTCCCAACCCAAATAGAAAACAAAATATCTCCTATTGTTTTTGTTTGTATTGATTTCCTATTGATCTGTCCTTGAACACACACACACACACACACACACACACACACACACACACACACACACACACACACACACACACACACACACACACACAGCATTTGACCAATGTGTGTGTTCCCAGGGGGCTAGACCCTGTGGTTATAGCCATCAGGAGGGGAGATGTGAAGGCGTTAAACGACCTGTCCGTCAGCCACAGCCTGATGAGGGAAGGCCAAGACGGCTGGACACCTTTGCACGAGGCCGCCTTCTGTGGAGAGACGGAGGCTGTGAGGATGATCCTGAAGGGTAAATACACGCAGTGCTCCAGGGATGGAGAGTTACCATTCTTGGAGGCCTTCCGTTGCCTTTCTTTAAAGGAGAAAAAAGTGCAGACTCTTTACATTTACATTCAGGGCATTTAGCAGACACTTTTATCCAAAGCAACATACAATTAGTACATTTGTCAGAAGAAAGAGAAACAATATATCGCTGTCGGTACAGTAAGGCTGTATAGAACCAAGTGAAAAGCACTAACAATCGTTAGGTTAACCCATTCCCCGTATACAACAAAGATAGCTAAGATAAGACGCTACACAATGCTAGTACTATTTTTAAGTGCCAGGACGTACAACATGCAATAAGTGCGTAAGAGGGGTGTGTGTGTGAAAGGGGGGGGGGGGGGGGGGTGGGAGGGTTTAAGGGTGGGAGGCTATGCAGAGTCTTGTGGCACATTTCCACTGGAGGGTGCGGGTTGGTTCAGTCTGCAAAGGTGTGGCACGGGTCGCGTTTCCACCGCCAGACTGAGCCGTATTGAGCCGTCCTCTCGCAGTACTCCTCTGTTGGGGGACTGAGACGCCTGAAAGGGTGCCGGCAAGTTTGAGCTACACACATGCCGTCCGATGATTGGTCGACAGAATCGTCCCTTCCGTGTGACAGGGGGATAACAAACAAACACAGTACCCGTGAGGTATTTCTGGGCAACGGCGAAAGCTTAGTTTATTGAAGAAAATGTCGCGCAAAAGTTTGCCGTCCTTCTTGGACGTCCTACATTGTTGCTCTCTGTTCATTGTGCACGTTCTTCTTTTTCCTTGGATTTATTAGCAGGCTACACTGTATCAGGCTGCTATGAGATCACGATGCTTACGTAGCTGCCGCGGCTATCGCCGTCCGGCTTAAACCCCACCCTACCATAAGGGTACTGGCGGTGGTGGAAACGCAAGCCATAACTGAGCTGGGCTATACCGCACCCTCACTACTGGGCTGAGGCGTGCTGGGTCCGAAGCGTACCCGCCAGTGGAAATGCGCCATTGTTGAACTCTGGCGGTGACTTGTGAAGCAGAACTCTGTGGTCCATTGTTCCATTGTCACCTTTGAGCACCATGTTTACTGACATGCAAATGTCCCTCTTTATCAGCATACCCGGCGTCGGTGGATAAGCGGACGCTGCAGGAGCAGACTGCGCTGCTGCTGGCCTCGTTCTCCGAACACCTGGCCTGTGTACGCAGTCTGCTGGAGGCCGGGGCTGACCCCGACATCTGTGGGAAGAACAAAGACACGCCCCTGTACATAGGTGAGGCCAATTCACAAATATGTGTGCACAGTGCACACATACATGCACACATACATGCATACGTACATACATACAGTACATACATACATACGTACATACGTACATACCTACATACATACATACAGTACATACATGCATACAATCGATATACACACACAGCATGCATTTTTCACATCGAGGACATCTGCACGCATCGTCATGGCTACAGTAACCGTGTTTTTGACAGCATGCGAGCGGGAGAACGCGGACATGGTGGGCCTCCTGGTGCGGTTCGGTGCCTCCGTGAACCAGCGCTGCGCCCAGGGCTGGACAGCCCTGCACCAGGCTGTGTCCCGGGACAACACAGCACTCTGCGACACGCTGCTCAGCGCGGGAGCCAACCTCAACCCCTCCAACACCTACAGCATCACACCCCTCATCGTGGCTGCCCAGCAGGGCAGGCTGCGCGCCCTGGGCTACCTCCTGGGGAAAGGTACACGACCCACTCCCTTCCCTGGCCATAGGCAGCGTTCCTCCTTCCGGTTGGGACTGGGGTTGCAAATTAGCCAATTATTAACTGGCCAACAAACCTTCTATGCAACACATCTACACACATTGTTATGGAATTGACTGAGCCAATTGTGTATGTAATAATGTGCGCTGCATTGTCCCTTACAAATAAACTAATAATAATTGGCCCCGGTTCACCCATCAGCCATCTTGGCTCCTTAACACTAGCCGGGACACTGTTGAGATCCAAGATGGCCAGCGCTTGGTCAACAAGGCCCATGCAGTGTGCAGAGGATGTTGAAGAAGAGGCTTTGTTGTTGTTACTGCTCTAGGAGCGGACGTGAACATGGAGACATGTGACGGCGTGACCGCTCTGCATGAGGCCAGCAGGCACGGCCACCGGGAGGCGGCGGCCATGCTGCTGCAGCGCAACGCAGACGCAAACAAACCCTGCGGCTCGGGGCTGCTGCCGCTGCACACCGCGGCGGAGCACGGACACCAGGAGTGAGTTCAGCTCTGTTCAGGGGAGGGTTGGAATACGGGACATTTAGGATTAGAGCGTATGCAGATTGATGATAGTAAAATATCAATGTGTTGAGGGATTGTAATTGTAGAATTGTGTAATTACATTACCCATAACATTTACCAATATTGTTTACATTCATAAAACATTCCATTCGATAGATGGGTGATGGGTTAGTTTGGTACTTGTGTCGTGTAGACATGCTGCACATGCTTTACATGCAATCACAGGCTGCATTATTTCAGCCATTTGTTTGGTCTAATTGGTCTTCACGCTCTGTGTGTGTCTCTCCTTCTATCTCTCTCCCTCTCTTTCCCTCTCTCCTTCCCCCCTCCCTCTCTCTCCCTCCTCCTCTCTCTCTCTTTCTCTCTCCCTCCTTCTCTCTCTCCCTCCCCTCTCTCTCTCTCTCTCTCTCCCTTCCTCCCTCCCCCCTCCCTCTCTCTCTCTCTCTCTCTCTCTGTCTCTCTCTCTCTCTCTCTCTCTCTCTCTCTCTCTCTCCCTCTCTCCCTCCCCCCCCCACCCCTCTCCCTCCCTCCTCTCCAGGATAGTCTCCCTGCTGGTCCCGGTCACCAGCCGTGCGCGGCTGCGCGGCAGCGGGATCAGCCCCCTGCACCTGGCGGCCCACAACAACAGGCTGGGTGCCGCAGCTGTCCTGCTCCGGGCCGGCGCCGACGTCAACGCCCCCCTGTCGCTCCAGCGCTGCGCCCAGCACCCGGACCAGCGCACCTCCCCCTTGTACTTTGCCATCGCCAGCGGAGCCACAGAGACGGCGGAGCTGCTGCTGAGAGCCGGCGCTAGCCTGACCCTAGACCCCATCAGCCCCCTGCTGCTGGCCGCCCGGCGGGGCAGCCTGAGCGCCGTGGAGCTGCTGCTGGAGCACGGCGCCGACGCTAACGTGAGCGTACCGTCGTACCCCACCCGCTTCCCCGGTGCGGTGGCGCTCTGTGCCGACGGTGTAGCCGTGCTCCGGTGCCTGCTGGATTATGGCTGCGACGCCCGGGCCTGTTTCGGCTGTAGGTACGGCCCCACCCCGCACCCTGCCTGCCCCCCTCCATCCCCCTCCAGGAGCAGGGAGAGTCGGCAGCTGTCTGCTGCCCCCCTGCACCGCTCTGGGACACCTGCTTTAACCTGCAAGGATTCCTCCGCCGAAGGGACACAGGTGCGATGATCAGCCCACAGAATGAGAGGCGATATCAGTTATAAGTTGTAGTTATAAAATTCAATTGTATCTCTAGTAACTTAATTATTATTAAATTGAGGAGGAATCAAGGAATGTGTGCAGGCCTATTGCAATGATAGGAATGATGGAGAATGAACGAAGGAGGAATGAAGGAGAATTGATGTGGTGCTCTCCTTAACTCTTTTGATCTGCAGTTTTGTGAATGGCTCTCCACCTCGGCTGGGCGTAACTCGGCTGGACCAATCGTAGACTTGCTACTGGAGTATGTGGGGAGTGTTCAGCTCTGCGCCAGGATCACCGAACTGCTGGACAGCCGGGAAGACTGGGCCCCCGTCAGACACAAGACTCGTAAGTGGAAGACAAAGACTCAACCTTAATTATCCCTCTCCCCCTCTCCAACACACTCTTCCTCTCGCTCACACAAACCCTCTGCCTTGCTCACACGCTCTCACACTCAATTAAAAAAATACACACATACGCTCTCTCTTACACTCATACATGGAAGCATGCGCACACACACACACACACTCTGTCTATTTCTCTCAGTATCTCCCTCAAACACACACTCTCTCTTACACTCATACATGGAAGTACGTGCACACACACACACCTACACACTCCCTCTATCTCTCTCATTATATCCCTCAAACACTTACTTGCTCTCTTACACTCATACATGGAAGCATGCGCACACACAAACACACACTCCCTCTATCTCTCTCTGTGTCTCCCTCAAATGCACACTCTGCATCGTTCTCCACGCTAACTGTTATACATCACGATATGGAAACGGGAGATGATAACATGACAATATGAATCCATATTTCCAGTGTCGCCTCGTTCTCTACTGCACCTGAGCAGGATCAGGATTCGGGAGCAGATAGGAACCCACCGACTGGGGTCTCTCCAGAGTCTCCCCCTGCCTGACAGACTCCTCCACTACCTCGGTCCCAATGCCGTTCAGGAACCACGGCTCAGTTCCCCAACCGTCTCAACTGAACTGAATGTAGATGTGTGATGGTTTTGGTTTGTTTAAGTGTGCAACGGTGGCCGTTTAGCTTGTTCCAGTGTGCACAAGGGCCTGATAATACTGTGTATTATACTCACTATATATCATGTTAATATGTTTGGGTTGTACAACTAAGGGTGCCAATGTGTGCTTGAATCAGACTATTTAAGTTTAAGTTAAGTGTGTCTGTATTGAGTGAGTGAGTTTGTTAACGAATTAATCTTCTGAAGACAGGGGTTTAGAAAGGTTATAACACTTTATTTGGAAATCACAGCTACTGTTTAAAAAGGCCAACATTATTTGAACAAAGAGTTTGTCTCTTAATTAAAACAAAATCTGAACATTTAAAGGCATGAGTTTGGGTCATCAGTTCATACGTCGGTAAAGTTGTTAACTAATGTTCCTGAAGTGCAAATTCGACCTATGTAAACAACAATTCTAATAAGTGCTTTAGATAAATTCGCTATCTTAAACTGCTGGGAGAGGCCTTCCCGCTAGCTGGACATAAAATAACCAGGCGCGTATTTACATGTATGGAGACCTGCTTTCGTCCACGTCCACGGCCATGTGAGTCGCCTTAGAGGAAGCCGAACACGCTGAAAATAGATGACGGGACGGGGGGCTTGGTCGGGATGGGCTTCACCACGACGTGCGTGTGAACCTTCGGTCCATAGTGATGCTCAGGGAGGACCATCCCTGTTTCGGCTCCCGCGGCTTTGCCCCACAGCACCAACGGGGAGTGGGGGACCACCACGTGGCTCTGGAACACCTGTTGTCCGTGGTACTGAAAGGGGCAACAGCCGCAGAGACTCACGTGGTGGGAGGTCATGTCCGATTTCACCCTGTCTCTGTCCACCGCGCCGTGTCGACTCGAGGCGCTTATTGCGGTTTTTGAGTCGTCGACACGAGTTCCTTTCCTTTTGTCGTTTTCTTTTTTATCAGTCTCAATGTGGCTCTTTTCGAGACCTACCAGTAAAGAGTCATTTTTAAGTTCGGTTAGTTTAGGTTCTTCCCAGAATGAGGCCGGTAATTGCCGTTTCCTCATGGGCAGCAGTTCCTGGCTGCCGGTATCTTTGTCCGCGGTGGTGCGTAAAGTGTCCACAACATGCCCATCCAAACGCGCTCCTTCTGGGATCTTGCCCTGGGGTGTAGTAATCCCGGCTGGTCTGGCGCCTTCGGGCAAGGCAGCTCTGTGCGTGTGGCATCTTGGAACTCTGGAGTATTTGTGAGAAAAACGCTTCAGCTGCTTCTGCAGATACTTCCGGTGGTCCACGGAGCGTCTGCACGGCGCAGACTTGTCCAGGGCCGCCTTGATGTCGCTGGACGCCAAATTAACGAAATTCAATAAAGTTTTCACCTCGCTCTCGGAACTCGCCATGTTGACAAGTAATCCACGTTACATGGGTCTGTCCATCCAGAAAACCTGAAGAGAAATTAAAACAGTTTAAAACATTAAAAATATTTTCTTTGCCCTAGGTGATGAGAGGAAATTGCTTTGAATACGCCATGCTGTAGTTAAAAACATGTTGTTCGACCATCAGCTGAACTCACCAGTCCCACTGTCGGGTCCCCAGCGAGCTGCTCTTTGAGCACTTGAAGAAGTTGAATGAATATAAAGTCCTTGTAGTTAGGGTGTTTTCCATGAACCAATCAGCGACCTCAAGCCCCTCACAATGCTCCCCAATCAGCATCCTAGCGCCCCGGTATCGAATTCTTCACCATTGCAAATTGTTGTCATGGAGATCAAGAACAGCCGCTTCAAGGGATGCATGCAGTATGTCTCCTCACATGCTGATGTTAATTCTGCTCCGTCCACCGCCAGAGACAGTTGAACTTTCTGATCCTCCCACCCAGTTCCGAACATAGGCTGTAGTTTAAAAAAAACGCCTTATCATACACGAGATGTAAACTTGTTTTGGTGTTTCTTGACTGCTTTAGATATAGGCCTATTCCCTCTCAGCATCAACAAGTGTGAGGTCAGCAGTGGGATTTGGTGAGGGGAGGGGGGGGGGGATCTAAAGAGTGCATAACCATGGAAAGAGGCTTGAATGCTCAAGAATCTTGTCTTTCTGTTTGCCCCCTCAATCGAGCGACACAAAGGCGGAATTACTCATTCAAACCTCGCGGGACAAAGGGGCAGGGAGCTGGATAGTACTCTTGCATTTGTAGTCAAACATTTAGAGACTTAAATCGAGTCGTCATGAAGGAGAAAGAGTCGGACAAAGACCATAGAATTGCCATCAGCAAACATTTTCCTGTGTCATATTATGGGGGTCTCCATGGCTCCCTCTGGCCCGCGGACAATAGCACAAGTTTGCACACTCGAATACTGTCACCCTGCCAACGCCAACAAGAGCCCGAAACAGGACAATCCCCAGAGAAAGCACGGGCTCCGCGGGAAGGCTGCAACAGAAGAGGCAAAGGGACTTGTGAAATGCTAATTGAGCTCCATCCCTCATTGAAGTAGGAACAGAGTAACCTCAGGTTCCATCGGGCTGCGTCCTCTCAGCAGCCGCGCGGGATGTGAGGAGGCTGATTGTTGGTGAGTAACCAGCACCGAATGCCTACCGCCTGCACCCTTCACCCGTGCAGGTAAATCGTCACTTAAATAGTTAAAGTTTCTGGTAGATTCGTTGGGGAGATATACCCATGGTTTGATAGAGGTGATATACATATTTATTTATATTATATATATGTATATAATTGTATATCATGTATATATATATAAAACAAACAAATATATATATATGTATAATATAGGCCTATAAAAAAGAAAAAGTATATATAAATGTATATATCTAGAGAGAGATATAGATGGAGGGAGGGATGGATAGGCTACTAAATGATAACTTTTAGTGCTGTGCCAGTAGGCCTGTATACAGTGTCAATAACAACAGATAAGCTTTAACCATGTGCGGCTATGGGCGCTCCCCAGACAATCCTTTCATGGGTCGCATCCCTTCTACTCCAATGAGGTACCGGGACACCATTGTCCTCCCGCTCTCCTCTCCCCGTCACCAACCGGTTCAGCTCAAAAGGCCAATTAACAATGGTGTCCCCGTCCACCCCTCCGTCCCCCCCTGGCCTGTCCCCCCCCCCCACCCCACCCGGCCTGTCAGCCCCCCCTCAGCCTGTCAGCCCAATCCCGGCGTCTGACATGACGAGGCCGCGACCAACGCCACCACGAGACCCCGACGAGACGCCAGATTAGGAAGCAGATGGATTGAGGGGATGCTTGATAGTTTCGTTTCTCCAAAATTATCCTTAAATTAATAAAGTTTGGAACGGAACAGGTGCTGTCTCAATATGGCCATGATGTATGATCAAATTATTTTGATCTTGTGTTCAGTTGAAAGTACACACTAATGCCTTATGAAGTATGACTATAAAAAAGCTTATAACGTGTTATTTTTCCCAATCTTTCGTAAGCATGACCAGCTCGATGGTCATTTATCGATTAAAGTTAATATGCATTTAGAAACCTTTTCCTCTTTTACTCACTACTTAACTAATAAAAATAGTAAATTAAATGCGTCCCAGTAATATCCAATACCAGTTTCTATCACCAGATGGCAATGTTTCTCCATTACAAACAGTTTACTAGTCAGTCAATCAGAAAGAGAATATATACTGTGTGTGTGTGTGTGTGTGTGTGTGTGTGTGTGTGTGTGTGTGTGTGTGTGTGTGTGTGTGTGTGTGTGTGTGTGTGTGTGTGTGTGTGTGTGTGTGTACGTTTTTAAAATCGTGTTTTTGTTGTTTTGTTACCATTGATGTCTGCCTACTTGTATTTCATATCATGTTACTATCAGGTAATTTGGCACACACTTTTATCAAAAATGACTTAAATCTGTAAATCCAGATACGTACAGAAGCAGATTCGGCTGCAAACTTCTTGTACAGACTACCTATTATCACACAACACGATTATATCAAAGTAAAACAGAGTGGGATTTAAATATATATATATATATATATATATATATATATATATATACATAAAGCCTTTGGCCATTTTGCAGAAGTTGGTTCCCACTGTGATGTACGGCAGGCTGACTCTGCTTGCTGAAATTAGGTTAGGCAGGAAGGAACCTCAGCAGGCAGTGTTTTTCTCCTGTCAGATAATCAATAGTGGGATAGACTGGGACGGGATGGAGAGGAGGAATACCGCTGGGTCACCAATACGTCAGCCTCAGTCGACAGGTATACACTCCCCAGCTCTGTCTCCATGTGGCTTAAAGCCCTGCATGGTCTCTAGATGTCCCATGTCTTCTCCAGCACCCCTGTCCTCCTGCACGCTGCCTGTCTGAGGCGTTTAGCCTGGTTTAAGGCCTTCGTCCGACCTCCAATCATACAGCATCATCATACTGACCAGACGTTGTTATTGACACACTTATAGATATGCTACTAGGTCCTGCTGCATGAGCTGCACATGCATAATGCCTCAAAAAACCTCTGTGGCAGGTGGTGGTGGTTTTTGATATTGTGTACACAATGATGTGAAAAAGCCATTCCAATGTTCTATGAAGAAACACACCTCTTACAGCCAGATACCACACTACACTAGGCCCAACTAAAGTCCACCAGCTGCCATTGAAAAGTGTCCACTAGCTAAGATACAGAATCCAAATGAAATCTCCTCACAATGCTCTGGGTCAGGCGATGAGGTGTAACTTCACTATTATTATTATTATTATTATTATTATGACAGCAAATAACGGCATCTGATAACGACAGATTCGGGTCTCCTCCGTGGACCAATGCACGGCTCAGTTCTGAACTCCGACCATACGCAGCTGTAATGTAATAGGGCCGTTCCAGTGCTCTTCGTGTGATGGATGAGGGTGCTGAACACAGGGGGCCGGTGTGGATCTCTCGGCCCCTCTGGGAGGACAGATACGATCAGGTTTTGATAAAGAATTGTGGTTTCCTGTGATTAATACATTAGATCTGTATGGCACAGGGTGGACTCTGTGCTTGCTGGGCTGGATGCTTTTTTTTTATTACGGCCAGGTCCATTTCCTACACCTGTGTTCTACTATAATAACATTTATGGTTGGCTTTGGGTTTGAAATATACTTCCATAACTACATTTTTTGTATAGAGGGTGACTGATGAATGCATTAATTAACACACCTATTTGGATTAATTGTTCATGCAGGATTCAGGTATTCTTATTATTGTTGTTCAGTCTTAAGTGTCTCTCTTGGGATGAGGACTAGGAGCGGTATATGAAGTGGCCTTCTCAGACAATGTCACTTCCTAGCAGGGGAGTTGAGTGGAGATGCGAAGGCTGTAGGCTAGGTTCACAACTGCCTACAGTGAGCAGCAAAACAGCATTATGCAACTGCCTCTCAGAAGCTAGCTTTTGCAGTCTGGTACTTTGCTGTCAACTCTCTCTCTCTCTCTCTCTCTCTCTCTCTCTCTCTCTCTCTCTCCTCTCTCTCTCTCTC